>NC_090822.1:10448271-10613161 GCF_000390325.3 Nicotiana tomentosiformis | reverse complement strand
TGGGACTTTGACAATTGTATAATTGAGTGGATCCTTGCATCTATTACTAACTCGTTTGATTATTCGTTCTTAGCAAAAATCATAGTAAAAGGCAGATAACAGCGTCAACATCGCACACAATGTTGAGGCCCAAGGAAATCAGCCTGAGCACGAAAATTCAATCAGTGAAACTCGCAACAAGGGGTATGAGGCCACGCCAGTCCACGGTGGGAAATATCCGCAATATGTTCGAGAAGCAACTCCTGATGATGCTGAAGACGAGCACGTCGCTGAAATAGTAAGGATCTTGAGAGATAAACAAAAAAATAATTATGGGCCATCTCTCACGACAGGATCCGGTCATGACGGAATTGAAGCAAGCGTTGTCAGGTACTTCCAACAACATGAATGGACGAGGTCTACTTCCTCTTAGTGCTCTCGCAAATCAAACAACACAGAGGGTCGACAACAACACCTCGAGGGGCGAAGTCGGCTTCAGCGGGGTCAAGGGGAACGTTAGCGGATCTGATAACAACAATGAGAATGATCCCTTTAAAACCAAACTCATGCGATTTATGAGGGAAATAAAAGCCCGAATGGATCAGATTCCGAGTGTACCACCAATGTTGAAAGGATCGAACTCAAAGAAATATACCCAATTGCTGTTCAAACCAAGCGCGACACAAGAGTTGATCCCGAAGTGGTTTAAAATACCAGACGTACCGAAATATGATGGGACTTCAGATCCTTAGGAGCACATCACCACCTATACAACGGCGGTGAAGGGAAATGATTTATCTCCGCACGAGATTGAGTTAGTCTTGTTGAAGAAATTCAGGAAGACCGTTACACAAGGATCCCTAACATGGTATTCACTCATGCCCGATCATAACATAGATTCCTTCGAGATGCTCGCAGATTCTTTCATTAAGGCCCATGCCGGGGCCAGAAAGGTACATGCCCAAAAGGCCGACATATTCAGGATTGCACAAGGAGAGTCCGAATTGCTGCGGGAGTTCGTGACTAGATTCCAGAAAGAAAGGATGCTGCTCCCGACGGTACCAGACGAATGGGAAGCGGGAGTGTTTACTAAAGGGTTGAATCCGAGAAGTTCTGATGCTTCTAGTAAATTGAAAGAAAGTGTCACGACCCAAAATCCCACCACAGGCGTCGTGATGGCAAAATGTAATTGAAATCGGCTTACCTAGTCTTAGAGACTAGGTGCCATCACGACGCGTGTGATGGGATTTTGGGTCATGACAGAAAGTCTGCTCGAGTTCCAAGCAACAACATGAGCGGATGTTCATAACCGATACAAGTCAAAGATAAGAATTCAGGATGGCCAGCTCGGCTTTAAGACAGCACCTAGGGTCGGGACCGGGAGAAGAATAGAAAGAAATTAAATGATGATTTCGACACAGATCGGCGGTCTTCAAGGGGTCGGTTTTTTGCCGTATGAACGGGCCGAAGGACGCGGTAAAGGTTTCTGGTCGGCAAATAGATTCGCTACTGATAGGAGAGCTGATCGCGGTCGAAATAACATAACACTGCAGGACAAGGAGATGTTGGGTTCCCGAGACTCCTCTTATCCCATGCTTTCCGAATACAACTTTAACGTCAGTGTAGTGGAGCTAATATTGGCTATGAGGAACATTAAGGAAGCACGGTTCCCGAAGCTGATGAGATCCGATCCCAGTTAGAGGGATCCTAATTTGTGGTGCGAATACCATGGGACCAACGTCCTCCGGACAGAGGAATGCCAACATCTACACGAGAAAGTGGTGACATTACCAAAAACGGCCATCTCAAGTAATTCTTGAGCGATCAGGCTAAAAACAATTTACAGCCACAATTGAGTTAACGCGGAGCATTCGAAAGCAGGAGAAGATCCTCCATGTTTGACGATAAACATGATTTTAGGGGGAACGAGATTAATGGTGTGACATTTTTTGTGAAAAAAAAGACGAAGGTGTTAGTGACACACAGTAAGAGACTCCAGGAAGTCACTGAGGACGACATTACTTTCATGGTAGAAGACGCAGATAGACTGTTGCTGTCGCATAATGATTCATTGGTAATCTCTTTAAATGTCTTAGATTTTAAAATTAAACGTGTTTTGGTGGACCTAGGATGTTCGGCAAATATTATCTAGTGGAGAGTGTTGGAGCAAGCGTGACTACCCGAGGAGAGATCCTAGAAGCGTCACTAGAAGTATCATTCCGACCACAAAACTCCTCGTTGGGTTCAATCTGGCAAGCGTGATTACCCGAGGAGAGATCCTGCTGCCCACGAATGACGAGGGGGTAATGAAGATGGCCCTTTTAGAGGTAGTGGACGACGATATGCGTTACAATATTATCCTGGGGAGACCATGGTTGCATGAGATGAAGGTCGTACCGTCAATATTTCATAAATTGATGAAGTTCCCAACTCCAGATGGAATTACACAAATAAGAGGAGACCAACTGGCTGCAAGGGAGATGAATGCAATCTCAGTTTCCAGTAGCAAAGGGAAGGAGCATGCATCATAGTAATTACAGGAACCAGCGCCTGCTCCTGAGCCGAGCGAAGTCAACCAGGGGGAGGAGTCGTCGGAATCCTATCAGGTACCAAGATACTTCCTGGTACTAGAAGAAACAGACGTAACAAAATCCACAGCGGGAGAACTTGAACAAGTTGCATTGTTCAAAAATTTCTTGGAGAGGAAGTTCTACTTGGGGACAAGACTAAACCCCAAGCTCAGGTCTGGATTTATCGAATTCCTTAAATTTAATGTTGACTGTTTTGTGTGGTCGCATGCGGATATGACAGGTATCCTGCTGGAAGTGGCAGTCTACAAACTAAGCTTGGATCCCAACATCCCTCTGGTAAGACAGAAAAAACGTCTTATTGTCGAGGTTAGAAACAAATTTGTCAAAGAAGATGTAACTCGTTTACTTGATATCGGTTCAATCCAAGAGGTAAAATATCCTGACTAGTTAGCTAACGTAGTAGTAGTTGCAAAGAAGAATAATAAAGTTTGTATGTGTGTAGACTATAATAATTTAAATAAGGTTTGGCCAAAGGACTCATTCCCATTGCCAAATATTGATCAAATGATTGATGCGACAGCCGGGCACGAGTTGATAAGTTTTTTCGATGCTTACTCCGAGTACAACCAAATCAAGATGAACCGTAGGATGAGGAAAAAACTTCGTTCATAATGAACTTCGACACATATTATATAATGTGATGCCTTTCGGGGTAAAGAACGCTGGAGCCACTTATCAACGGCTCGTAAACAAAATATTTGAAAAACAAATAGGGAAAACTATGGAGGTTTACATAGATGATATGCTGGTTAAGTCTTTGAACGCAGGTGATCATCTTAAATACTTGCAAGAAACCTTTGAGATCTTAAGGAAGCATAACATGAAGCTTAATCCCGAGAAGTGTGTGTTCGAGGTCAGCTCCGTTAAGTTCCTGGGGTTCCTGGTGTCGCAAAGGGTGATTGAGGTTAACCCCGATAAAATTACAGCCATCGAAAACATTCCGAACCAGGTATCAAGCGTGAAAGAGGTTCAAAGGTTGATAGGGAGACTAGCTGCTTTGAGTAAATTCATTTCCCATCTTCGAAAAAATGCCATCATTTCTTTTCACTACTCGAAAAGAAGAACAACTTTGAATGGACTCTAGAATGTGAGCAGTCTTGAAGGATTTGAAAAGGTATTTGAAATAGAGCGTCCCGTATATTGGCGGGGCGACCCGGTAAGGCCTATTTTATTATAGTGCAACCGAGGTTTGCAGCCATGACGGTTGCTTTGTCTACTTTGCCCTGATTTTATCACAGATCTGAGCCTCAATATACCAAAAATTAAAATAGAAAAGTAGTTTCGAAATTGCTTTAAGGTAGTCACATTTACTTTCCTTTTAGTTTGCTGGCCCTTTTGTTTAGAAATTTCTGTACAAGTTGTTGTTGAAATCATTATACTTAGAAATACACAGATTTTATGTTTTTTTAAAACATAAGGTGAATAGATCTATTTGAAAGAAGTTTTTCCTTAAAGTTAAAATTTTCAGTGAATTATTGGATTAAAATGGTGAAAGAATGGACATTTGACATTTTAAATTTATAGGAGGAGATTGGAATTGAGAAAAACTAAACCAAAAGGGGATATTTTTACCAACTTACTAATATTGTTAAAAAGAAAATTTGACGTTCATTTGTGCATTTCTATGAACCCTCTTGCATTAGTTTTCCTCAAAACATTTTGTGTCAAATTTAAAACTCGGCGCATGCAGCCATTGACAGATTTCGTGTAATTCTTTCTTAACTCCAGAAATCTTCGTGATAAATAAATAATATCTCTATCTAAATGCTTCACTATAAATACCATGATACAAGCAAAAAAACAAATATATAACACGTTCACAATTAATACCCTTGTACAAACTATAGCTTACTAAGGGGTCATTTGGTTGGGAAATAAGTTATTTCAAGATTAATTATCTCGAGATTAGTTATTTTGAAATTGTTATCCCACCCTTTCATATGAATAAAAATAATAATACAATCTCGTGATAACTAATCTAGGGATTAGTTATACCGCAATTTTATCTGAACCAAACGTGGGATAAACTTATTTTAAATTTAATTTCAGGATTAATTATCCTTTATCCCTCGTACCAAACGAGTACCAAGAGTTTCTACTGGTTGCCGTCGTGCTCCGCTCGTATAACCACCATTAATTAGCAGAATGAAGGGGAAATTTTCGAATGAGATAGAGGTGAACGTGCCTTTAAATGTAGCATGGGAACTCTATGGCACGTTACATCTATCTAGGTTTATTGTGCAAGAGCTATTGTTCTTGACAAAGTTGATGTAATTGAAGGTGATGGTTAAGTTGACTGATTCTCAATCATGATCGAAGATGTAAAGAGTAGAAGAAGAATGAGAACAAAGCAAGAGGAAAATTGAGAGCTTCTAGACTGATCTGTTGAACATGCAGTTACAGAGTGAAGCCATATTCTAAATAACTACTGTAGCTAGTAATATTTACACGCACTTAACATACTAAATTAACCAACCAACCAACTACATTGTACAGCTGACCTAGCTAGTGTCCAGCTCAGCATCAGTGTACCGTAGTGCATCTATCTAATTTCTTTACATCTCCCCCTCCCCCAAGCTAGGAGATATGAAGATATTCTTTATTCCTAGTTTGGATAGAAAATAACTGTGTGGAGCAATAGGAAGTCCCGTGTTCAAGATGTCAGCCTGTTGTTCTGAAGATGGCACATAGATGGTGTTCACCAAACCTTGATGAATCTTCTCCCGAATGAAGTGACAATCAATATCTATATGTTAGTCCGCTCGTGGAACACAAGATTGGAAGCAATCTGTATAGCAGATTTGCTGTCACTGTGCATAGGAATAGGCAAATGCAAAGAAACTCCCAAGTCTTTGTATAAATCTGCAAGCCAAACAATCTCTGCCACTGTAGTTGCAAGACTCATGTACTAAGCTTCAGCTGAGCTTCGAGAAATGGTTGCCTACTTCTTGGACTTCCAAGAAATGAGTGCATCTCCAAATTTGATCAAGTATCATGTAACTGACTTCCTGGTGTTGGGACAGGAAGCCCAGTCAGCATCACAAATGCCTGAAGGATAGGAGAGTAGTGAGATGACATAAGATTACCACGGCCAGGTGCCTCTATGACATATTTGGCCTAGTGATAGTCATGTAAAGGAGTTGACTTATAAGTCTTCGGTAGCTGTTGGGTTCTTGTAGTGGTCGATCAGAAGATGAGCCAATATCGACATCAAATTCAATGCTGGTAAGTTTTCTGATTCAACTCCACTGGTTCTCTAAGAGGTCGAGCACCTGCTAACCTCATGTCTGAGATTAACTCTAGAGAATATTTATATTGATGCATCAGAATGCCCTCATTACTTATGGCAAATTCTATCCCCAAAAATATCTGAGCTCACCTAGATCCTTAATCTTGAAACTGGTCTGCATAACAGGCTTTGTGGTATTAATGAGCTAAAGATCATTCTCAGTGATTAATAGATCGTCAACATAAAATAAATCACCACTAATTTGTTGCATGATTTCTTGGTGATCAAAGAATAATCCAGATAGCTCTATGTATAACCAGAAGCAGTCAGTGCTGAGATCAACTTAATGTTCCACTGTCGGGATACTTGTTTAAGCCCATAGAGGGACTTGTGTAATCTGCATACTTGATGTTTGCCATCTTCAGAACTGAAACCTTGAGGACGTTCCATGTATACTTACTCATGCAAATCACCTTGCAAGAAGGAATTGTACACATCCATTTGGTGTAAGGTCCAACCCTCAGTTGCAGCTAAGGAAATAACTACTCTAACATTGACCATTTTGACAATTAGGAGAGAATATTTCTTGGTAGTCAATTCCATCCTTTTGGTTGTACCCTTTTGCAACTAACCTTGCCTTAAACCTTCCCACTTCACCATTTGCCTTGTACTTGATCTTGTAAACCCATTTGCACCCAAGGCCTTCTTCCCTTTTGGTAGTGACATAACCTCCCAGGTCTTATTTTCTTCCAATGCATATATCTCAACTTTCATTACTTCTATCCACTTGCTATTTTCGGCAACTTCATGATATGATCTTGTCTTGGTGATGTTAGAGACATGTGCCACAAAACTCTGGTAGGGCTTGGACAAATGATCATAACTAATCACTGCTGATATAGGATAAAGGCAAGTATTTGCCACTTTCTGTCCCTTGCCTTGGGTTACATAGTCTTTCAGCCAGATGGGAGGCATGATGACCTTCCCTGATTTCCTGACTGTATGATGCATGGGCTTAATATTAACAAGTGGCTCCTTAGAAGTGGGATCTAAGGACTGAACAAATGTATCCTAAGCTGGTGAAAGACTGCTGGAAGTAGTTGGAAGAGAATCTGCCATGGGCAAGACTCCCTAATATTGTACTTGTTGCTCAATGGGAGCACTGATGGACCTGTCTACCACTACCTTAGGTTCCCATGACAGGTGTGATCGTTGTCCTAAATGAAATTGCAAATGATCTAGGCTAGGAGAAATAATCTATGTAGGTGTTGTTGTAGGTATGTGCTGCAGAAAGCCATCATGTAGACAAATAGAAGAATTCATACTGTGAAAGGGATAGATGTCCTCATGAAATATTACATATCTGTTAACAAATATAGACGTGTTAGCTCTATCATACAACTTATATCCCTTTTGAGTAGCGGCATATCTTAGTAGAACCGATTTGATTTCCCTTTAAGCAAATTTGTGATGACTCGATAGGTCATTTATAGTTTTACCCTTCAATTCTATGTTTTGAGACCTCAAATAGCTTTGTTTAGCCTTCTTCAATTTGCGTGCAGTCCGTATCCTTTTTCCAGAGAGTTTTATGAGAAAATTGATGAAAATGTGAAATCGTACCTTAAAACTCATTTAAGTTGACTATGGTCAATATTTTGTGTAAACGGAATCGGATCAGTATTTTGACTATCCCAATGGATCCGTATAGTGATTTGGGACTTGGGCGTATGTCCGAAATCGAATTCGGAAGTCCCTAACTTGATTTAACGTAATTTGTTGAAAACTAGCAATTTAAAGGTTTAAAAAATTCTTCACTTTGACCGTAATTTGACTTTATTGCTACCAGATTCGGATTTTAGTTTCGGAACTTGGTATAGGTTCATTTTAGTATTTATGACTTGCTTGCAAAATTTGGTGCAAAATGGAATTGATTTGACATGATTCAGACGTCCGGTTGTAAAATTTCATGTTCTTGAGTTTCTTTTAAAATTTAAATTGTTTTGGTATCCAATTCGTGGTTCTATATGTTATTTTTATGTTTTGATCATGCGAGCGAGTTCGTATAATGTTATTACGCTTGTGTGCATGTTTAGTTTGGAGCCCGAGGGGCTCGAGTGAGTTTTGGATAGTCTACGGACCATTTGAACTGAAAAAACTTGTTGGTTTTTGGAGTCTGTTGTTACCTGGTGCATCCTTCTTCGCGATCGCGAAAAGTAACCTAGGCTGGGGATGGATGTTTCCTACGCGAACAGGGGTAATAGTATTGGGGGAGCAGTGGGCATCGACATCGGCTTCAAAGCTGAGGTGGTACCTGTATTAGGGGATGCTGGAGGCACTGAGGTTGGAGGTGGGGGTATGTCTACAGCACTGGCTGAAGGCTCTACTGAAGTAGATGGCATGTTGACTGTCTCTGCAGCTACCACTGATGGCTCATTAGGCTGGCATGTGGTGGTAGTCGACCAAACCCTTTTTCTTAGGGTTGTGTGCACCCATCAACGAGTATCATGAGATGGGCTTCTTTTCCCGCACCTTCTTATCAAGATCTCGCGGCTCCACCCATGCATCCGTGAGATACTTAGTAATTGTGTTGGGATACGGGTAGGAGGTATCCGCTTGCCTAGCAACCACAGATATGTTGGCTTGCATCACGACACCCACATTGAGCGGGTACCCAGCCATGATGGAGGTGATTAAAACTGCCCGCGGGATAGGAGGTGTGTCTCATTCTAACTCGGGTCCAGTCGGCTGCATACAAAGGTCTGCCACCCCTTTGCCTCGAAACTCATGGTGTTTTTATGAATAGAAACCCCTGCTGTGATCCATGGTGGTGGTGGCCCACGAACAGCCAGAATCTCAGCTAGCCACGGGCGAGCTGCATCCCCCACTGCAAACTTCTCCAAATATTGTGTGGGCTCAACATCATCAAACCCCAAGTAGGTGTTCAATGTGTGCTATCCCGGACAAGGTATTCCTTCGCGTCCATTACGCTCTGGGTGAACCACATCCACCCCTTCCGCTCTCGGAATTGCCTCAAAACTGCCGGATTATACTTTTCAAGATCTTTCAATTGGAACTGACACTCAAGGGTGAGCGATCTCACTAGACACCACTCACGGAAACTAGAGAAGGCATCCAAACTGACGAATCTGTCTTCCCACTTCTCTTTCTTCTTCGACCGCCCAAGGCCGACAACTGTAGCATCACCCCCTCTGTCATCATCGGGTAGTCGTTGGTACCTCAGGGACAAGTGTAGAGGAGGGCTCAGATGCCAGACCAGCACTTTCCAAATCTTCAGAAGTGCTCTGAGATGTGGAAGGCTCGTCCCGGAGTTGATACCTTCTTGGTGGCTTTAATTGAACAGCCGGCTTCTCTTGAACCGAGTTGCCCCCATATGCTTCCCTAGATGGGGCATAAGAACTGGATTCGGAGGGCTCTGCTTTTCTCCCTCGACCGGCCATAGCCTTTTTTGTGATTATCGTTTGGAGGGCGAGGGGAAAAGCACTCTTGCCTCGACCCCTGGAAGGTTTACCCCTCCCATTTGAAGTATCACCTCTACCTCGAGATCTAACCATTTTCTGTACCAATTAAAAGCAGGTGTTAGTTGTAATTCAAGAGCAAATATACAAGAACACACCAGAGAGACAGTGAACAACACAATGTAAAACATGCTTGCAAGGTAGGGGAGTGCGGTCCGCAAAATTCTCATTGCGGCCGCATAATGGGCATTACGGACCACACAATATATCAGTGCGGCTGCAGAATTGGATTGCGGTCCCCACAATTTTTATTGCAACCGCAATTCAGACACCACCGACATGCTAACTCTCTGATAACAGAGAATGGGCTGTTTTGTGGCCGCAGTCAGTTTTCTGTGGTCCGTTGCAACCACACATGTGAGTCATAAAATTGACAACTCTTTGATAACAGATAAATAGTTTTTCTGCGGCCGCAATGGGTTTCTGCAATCCACACATTTTTCATTGCGGCCGCCGAATCATGCTTCACTAAAGTACTCTAATTTCAACTACTGCGGACCGTACGATTTCTTGTGCGCCCGCAGATTTCAAAATAATTATGATCAGAGTTCTAGAGTTTGCAATTTTCGCACAAAGTTTACATGGTGGTAGCGTATAATTAGGAAAACCTATTTTCTTATTCCCCATAGAGCAAGTACTAGTTGACACACTATAGTTTTAACCTCACATGGTTGTATAATTGAATTCTACTGAAAAATGGCCTAAAACTAACTAACAAGTTGCAAATTAAACTAGAAATTTAAAAATTCTACAAGTAATTGAGGCATACTAGATATGAAGTAGTGCAAATGAGTGATCACAGATGTTGAGTGTGTGTGGCAGATGATTTACGAGATGATTTCAATGTTTTAGACTTGTGAATGCTCAGAGAGGGAAAAAAAGTAACAATAGCCATATGCCCTCTATTTATACTGGACAGTTCTGACTGGGAGAAAGAGAGTTGAGTATGGATGTAGAATTCCCATTGCGTTCCACATTCTATTACCTGGGGCTCAGAAGCCCTTTTGTGTTGCGGTCCATAGAATTTTTTGTGCGGCCGCAGAATTTGTTGCGGACCACAGATTTTATCTTGCGGCCGCAATTTGGCCATTTCTCTGACAAACCAACTTCAGAGAGTTGTCATTTTCCCTCTTCAACTTATGCGGTCCGCAATGTAATTGTGCGGCCGCAAAGGACACATTTGCTGCCGCAACCATAAGTGTGTGGTCCGCACAATACAATTGCGGTCCGCAATTCTTTCCACACTTAGCCAAATTTCTGGACATATTTCGTGTGAAGCACACTCAACCCTGCAACACACTTCAAATCTAGTTAGCACAAAAATAACACCTAACTACAAAAAAAGAAACGAAAAGAAAAAGAAATATCGGTCGCCTCCCAAGTAGCGCCTGATTTAACGTTGCGGCACGATGCAGATTACTATCATTTGAAATGAATCTCTGCCACAACGTGGCCATCACCAACTTTTCTTAAATTGTGCTTCACCCGATGACCATTGACTTGTAATACCTCATCATTTTTGTTCTTTCAAGTCCAATGCACCAAAGGGTGTCACACCCACGATTTCAAACGGGCCACTCCATTTAGACTTTAACTTCCCAGGAAACATCCTCAACCGTGAGTTGAACAACAAAACAAGATCACCCTCTTTGAACTATTTATTCCAAATGTACTTGTCATGAAGATATTCCATCTTCTCTTTACATAAGGACGAACTTGTGTATGAATGGTACATGAACTCATCCAAATGTGCAACCCTCAAGTTAGCAGTTGCATCCTAATCTAGATTCAATTTCTTCAAAGCCCACAAGGCTTTGTGTTAAAGTTCCACCGGAATATGACAAGCTTTGCCAAACACCAACCGGTGTGGAGACATTCTGATAGGAGTTTTGAAAGCAGTATGGTAAGCCCATAATGCATCATCAAGCTTCTTTGACCAATCTGTCCTAATAGCATTCACTGTTTTGGATAAGATGTTCTTTTATCTCCCGGTGGAGACTTCCACTTGTCCGCTAGCTTGAAGATGATAGGGAGTCATGACTTTATGAGTGACACCATACTTGCTAAGCAAAGTGTCAAAAGCCTTGTTGCAAAAATACGACCCCCTATCGCTTATGATAGCCCGCAGAGTACCAAATCTTGTGAAAATATTCTTCTTCAAGAACGCCACCACACTTCTTGCTTCATTGTTGGGTAGAGCAATGGCCTCAACCCACTTAGACACATAATCAACCGCGACCAAGATGTAGGTGTTTCCACAAGAACTCACAAAAGGACCCATGAAGTCAATACCCCACACGTCAAAGATATAAATCTCCAAAATGGTAGTGAGAGTCATTTCATTCTTCTTCGAGATTCCACCAGCCCGTTGACATTCATCACATATTTTTATCACATCACTTGCATCTTTGTAAAGAGCGGGCCTATAGAAACCACAACTTAGCACTTTGGCCGACGTTCTTGCTCCATCATGGTGAACACCATAAGATGAAGAATGGCAAGCCTTAAGAATATCACTTTGCTCTTTGTCCGGTACACATCTTCTAATTACCCCATCCATGCAAATCCGAAAAAGGTATGGCTTGTCCCAATAATAATCTTGACAATCCCGTTTGAGCTTCTTTCTTTGATTTGAAGAGAACTCATCCTGGATGATCACACACACAAGGAAGTTTGCTAGATCCGTGAAACATGGCACCTCTTTCATTGAAATAGCCAAGAGGTGCTCATCAGGGAAGGAGTCATTGATTTCAAGGCCATCATGTGGCCTCCCATCCCTCCAAATGAGACAAGTGGTCCACCACTTGATTTTCACTCCCTTTTCGATCTTGTATGTCAATATCAAACTCTTGCAACAATATCACCCATCTCATCAACTGAGACTTGGAATATTTCTTGCTCATAAGATAGCGAAGTGCCGCATGATCCGTATGAACAATAACATTTGCACCCATCAAGTACTGGCGAAACTTCTCAATTGCAAACACAATGGCAAAGAGCTCTTTCTCTGTAACATTGTAGTTGACTTGGGCATAATTCATGGTATTACTAGCATAGTAGACCGGATGAAAAATCTTATTGATGCGTTGCCCCAAAAACTCTCCAACTGCTACATCACTAGCATCGCACATGAGCTCAAAAGGGATACTCCAATTAGGAGCGGTGATAATAGGAGTGGTTGTCAACTTGAACTTTTGCAATTCAAAGTCTCTCATGAAATCATCATTGAAGTGAAACTTAGCATCTTTATCTAACAGTTTGCACAATGGGTTCACCACTTTAGAAAAATCCTGGATGAAACGCCGGTAGAACCCTGCGTGACCTAAGAAACACTACACGCCTTTCACCGAAGTTGGAGGTAGAAGTTTAGAAATCACCTCAATCTTTGCCTTGTCTACCTTTATGCCATTCTTTAAAATTTTGTGGCCAAGGACAATGCCTTCATCGACCATGAAATGGCATTTCTCCCAATTTAGCACCAAGTTCGTTACTTCACACCTTGATAGTACTTTATCCAAATTTTCCAAGCAATCATCAAAGGAATCCCCGACCATCGAGAAGTCATTCATGAAGACTTCAAGGTAGTCCTCGACCATATCCATAAATATCGCCATCATA
The DNA here is from genome assembly GCF_000390325.3 of Nicotiana tomentosiformis. Taxonomy (NCBI): domain Eukaryota; kingdom Viridiplantae; phylum Streptophyta; class Magnoliopsida; order Solanales; family Solanaceae; genus Nicotiana; species Nicotiana tomentosiformis. The sequence goes on along the minus strand of NC_090822.1, from coordinate 10,600,208 downwards.
TACATTTGAAAAGTCACCGGTGCATTACATAAACCAAATGGCATCCGCTTGAAAGCGAAAGTACCATAGGGACATGTGAAAGTTGTTTTCTCTTGATCTTCCGGAGCAATAAAGATTTGGTTGTAGCCCGAATATCCATATAGAAAGAAATAGAAAGCACGGCCGGCCAACCTATCAAGCATTTGGTCAAGGAAGGGAAGTGTAAAATGATCCTTCCTCGTGACCTTGTTTAGCTTGCGATAGTCCATACACACTCTCCACCCGATCACCGTTCTTGTGGAAATCAACTCATTCTTTTCATTGGTGACCACCGTCATGCCCCCTTCTTTGGGACACATTTCACTGGAGAAGTCCACGAGCTATTAGAAATGGGGTAGACAACCCCGGTATCCAACCGCTCGATAATCTCCTTTTTGACTACGTCTTGAATAGCTCATTGAGTTTCCTTTGATGTTCAATGGATGATTTGGAATCCTCCTCCAAGTTAATTTTGTGCATGCAAAATGTAGGGTTTATTCCCCGAATATCCGCCAAAGTCCACCCAATAGCCTTCTTCCTCTTGTGGAGAATCGCCAATGTAGAGTCAACTTGCACGTTAGTCAAACAAGAGTAAATAATAACCGATAAATAAGAAATAGGACCAAGAACTTCATACCGAAGATGTGGAGGCAATGGCTTCAACTCCAATGTAGGAGGCTCTTCAATTGAAGGCTTTGTATGAGGAGTTTTCCTATTTTCAAAATCCAAGGAAAGTTTCCCGGGCGCATAGTTGTACGACCCCATTCCTTGCAAAGAATTCACACATTCCATGAAGCCATCCATCTCGTCATCATCAAAGTTGAGCAATACCGCCTCCAACATATCACCCACATTAATCGTGGCACTTGTATCATCAATAATCACATCAGTCACCAAATCCACGAAAGAACATACTTCATTGCTATTTGGTTGCCGCATAGATTTGCATACGTGGAACACCACTTTTTTATCACCCTCGCGGTAAGTGAGTTTTCTGGCTTCCATATCAACAAGAGCCTTCCCCGTAGCAAGGAAATGTCTTTCGAGAATAATCGGCACCTCATAGTCCACTTCACAATCAAGAATAACAAAATCCGCCGGAAGAATGAACTTATCAACACAAACCAATACATCTTCAATCACTCCCAACGGTCTCTTCATGGTACAATCGGCCATTTGTAATCTCATAGATGTGGGTCTTGGTTGTCCAATTCCCAAAGTCTTGAAAACCGAATAGGGCATCAAATTGATACTCGCCCCAAGATCACAAAGAGCTTTAGAAAACTCGGCACTTCCAATGGTTTAAGGGATTGTGAAAGCATCGGGATCTTCTAATTTAGGAGCAATCGAATGCACAATTACACTCACTTGATGCATGACTTTGATAGTTTCCAAATTCATCGACTGCTTCTTTGTCTCCTTCATAAACTTTGCATAACTGGGCATTTGCTCCAAGGCTTCAAATAATGGTACATATATTGAGATACTATTCATCATGTCAATAAACGTTTTGAATTGATTCTCCCCATTTTGATTGGCGAGCCTTTGCAGATATAGAGGAGGAGGCTTAGGCACTGGTGCCTTAGCCTTTTGCATTACCGGTTCCGGTATGTCAATAACATGATCCCTAAATGGGTTCACTTCCTCTTGAGTCTCTCCCACATTGTCATCAACATCAATATGCACTTCATAATTTGCTTGCACGACATTGTTCGGGATCTCTTCTTCATCTACCACTTGCTCATCATCCACAAGTTGCCTTTGACTTGAGGTGGGTGTATTCCTACCTCTTCCACTTTTTTTAGTAATGGCCATGGCATGCCCCGTGTTGTTCCCACCCTTTGGGTTCACCACTGTGTCACTTGGTAGTGCCCCCTTAAGATGAGAATTTAAAGCTTGAGAGATTTGCCATTTGCACTTCTATGTTGTGGATCGATGTGTTGTGTGAAGCAAGTTAGGCATCGGAATCGGCATTCTTCTCCATCATTTGCTTAAACATTTTCTCAATACGTCCCATTTCATTATTGGAAGAACTAAGACCGTGGGAAGGATAAGGAGGTGGGTTGCTCGATTGATAATACATCGGGGGCCTTTGAAAACCCAATCCCCGATTTCCTTGATTGTTATTCCAACCGCCTTGATTGTCGCCTCCCCAATTGCCTTGTTTATTGTTGTTATGCCAATTCCCTTGATTATTGTTGTTATTCCAATTTCCTAGATTGTTATTGTTATTCCAATTCCCTTGATTATTGCCGCCACTCCAATTTCCTTGATTGTTTTGAGGTCTCCATTGTTGTTGGCTTGGGCCTTGGAAGTTATTTTTTTGCTCTTGAAAGTTGTTCACATATTGAACCTCTTATTCTTGGTCATTTTAGGAATCATCTTGCTCAAACCCACTATCTTCTTGCACAAAATTTTTCACTCTTTGTTGCACTTGCAGACCCTTTGTTCTCCGTTTCTTCACTATCATGTTTACTTTATGCACTTGTTAAAGTTTAGACTTTGCTAATTGGCTCATGGTGGTGGTCAATTCGGCTATGGCTTGCCCATGGTCATGCAATTCTTTGTGAATGTGAATCACATTAGGATCACCTTGTGGAACATTAGCCCGGGATTTCCACGCCGATGAAGTATCCACCATCTCATCCAAAATATCACACGCCTCCGCATAATGTGTAGTCATGAAGTTCCCACCAACAAGTTGATTCACTAAACATTGGTTTGTTGTATTGATTCCCCAATAGAAAGTTTGTGGAATCATGCTTTCCGTCATATCGTTGTTGGGACACTTTTCACAATTATTCTATATCGTTCCTGTATCTCGTGTAGTGGTTCATTGGGCTCTTGCTTGAATGCTAGAATTTCATCCCGAAGTATAGCCATGTGCCCGGGAGAGAAGCACTTAGAAATAAATTTCTCCATCAATTCATCCACGTATGAATTCAGTGATTTGGCAAATGTTCCAACCAATCTAAAGCTTTCCCCCGTAGAGAGAAGGTAAAAAGCCTTAGCCTTAAAGCATCCCCGGAAACATTTGTTTGCTTACTCCCCAACACATATCTATGAACCCCTTCAAGTGTTTGTATGCGTTTTGACTAGGTGCACTGGTGAAAAACCCTCGTTGCTCGAGCAAAGTGAGCATCACGTTGGTTATTTGAAAGTTTCCCGCCCTAATACGGGGAGGGACTATAGCACTTGCATACCCTTCATTCGGCAACACCCGGTGTGGAGTCGCTCATGGTGGAGCTGGGGGTGGAGCGGGCACATTGTCATGAGGCACCCGGCCTCGTCTATTGGCTTGAGGTTCAAGAGGGACCTCATCCATTTGATCATCCTCAATGTCCACATCCCCAAAAGCTATGTTTCCGAGCTCATTGTTTGCCATGATTGCACCTATAATTTCTCAACACGTTAGTAACAAGGAAGGAAAAGAAGATATTCCAAAAACACACCTAAATATATAGTTAACACCGTTTTTAACTCCCCATTAACGGCGCCAAAAATTGGTCTCGTCCAATTTCACACCTCAAATCAAGGTTATGGAATAATCGATTGCAATAATAATACCCAACAAGAGTCGGGGTCGATTTCCACAGGGATCTATATATGGGAGTTAGGAGTATATATTGTAGTACGTGAGTTTGAACTACGTCAATTTACACTTCCACAAATTGGGGTTGTTTCTATGTCTATTTGTCATGACCCAAAATCCGCATGTCACGATGGCGCCTATCTCAATACTAGGCAAGCCGACAACCTCAATAAGCCACGATTTCTTTTAAGTTTGAAAACATAATATATAAATTTAATAGAAAAATTCCACACATACTGATATAAAATACACTCCCAAAATCCGGTGTCACTGAGTACATGAGCATCTAAATAATAATAAAGTACGACTGATAAGAAAATTGTCTGAAAAATATAGAACAACACAATAACTGAAGGGAAGAGAGACAAGGTTTGCGGACGCCAAGCAGCTACCTTGATAGTCTCCAACAAATAAATCATCAAGTCTAGCAACCGCCGTATCCGGGAGCACTTGGATCTGCACACGAGGTGCATAGTGTAGTATGAGTACAACCAACTCAATAAGTAACAAGACTAACCTTTGGGATGAAAGTAGTGGCAAGCTTAGCATGTACAGTCCAATATAGAAATAATTGTATAGAAATGTAGGCATGCTTTCAAGTTCAACAGTTAAACTCAATACAAGTTAAAATAGATCAATTCTGAACAATATGAGGAATATTACATATCTGTATCTACATGCTAATGTACATACCGTATGTGATGCACCTTAGTGAAAACTTCGTGTACTCACAATCTAAAAATACTCAACCGCTCAGTACTGTATATGGACAATCCAGCCCGGGAAAGATCCACCCCTCACATATATGTACACATCAACTGACAGTTAGTCGCCCAGCATTGTATAAGGCCAATCCAACCCAGGGGAAGATCCATCCCCAAATATCAATGATTCGGACAAGATCCATGTCCAGGAAAAATCCATCCCTCAATATAAATGCTTCGGTCTAGATCCATGCCCAGGGAAGATCCATCCTTCAATATATGTATCTATGGCAAGATCCATTCCCAAGGAAGATCCATCCCAAATATATATATATATATCAATTACGCTCACTGTGGGGGGTGCAGACTCCGGAGGGGCTCCTTCAGCCCAAGCTCTATAATAGTCAGATCCATATATAAATAAATAAACATAAACATCACTCAGAATCTCCAGTCTCTCGAGCTCTCAATGACACGAAAATCAACTTGACACAATGATATGATGTATCAATAAATGACAACAGAGACTGAGATATGATATGCAAGTGACAGATGTAACTGAGTACAAAATTATATTTTAAACAAATAGTTTAATAGCAATACGACCCATGTAGATCCAAAATTTATTGGCATGTAGCCTAAACATGATCTTTAATATGAGTGTCAGCTCAATTTCCCTAACACATGGAGGATATGCATATAATGACAATTATTTAGTTATGCAACTCCACAGAATCAATTAAGTCACAATTCCTAGGATGCACGCCCACACGCCCGTTACCTAGCATGTGTGTCATCTCCAACAATTTATACAACACTTACTTTATGGATTCATACCTTCATAACCAAGTTTAGAAGTGTTACTTACCTGAATACGAGCAATTCTTTACTCCGATATGTCTTTGCCTCGCGAAGTGTCCTCCGAAAGCCTCATATCTAGTCATAATTAGCTAGATTCAATAAAAACAAATTATTGGAATTAATTCCATATAAAATACTAATTTTTCAAACAAATCCGTAATTTAACTCAAAAATTACCTGTGGAATCCACGTCTCGGAACTCGACAAAAGTTACAAAATATGAACGCACATTCAACCACGAGTCCAACCATACAAATTTTACCAAATTCCGACATCAACTCGACCCTCAAATCTTCAAATTAAACCAAAAAGTTTTTTCTAACTTTTCCACCCCAAATCACAAATTAAATGATGGAATCAAAGGCATAATCATGGAAATTAATCAAAACTAAATAGGAATCACTTACCCCAAACACCCACGCAAGAATCTCTCCAAAAATCGCCTTCTACCGAGCTCCCAATTCAATTTTGTGTTATGAACTCAAAACCCTCATTTTTGAATCATTTATTCTGCCAAGATATGCCTTTATCACGATCACGGAACATACCTTGTGATCGCTAAGCACAACTATGCTGCCCCACAAATTAACCCTACGTGAATGCGGAATCCTCTACGCGAACTTGATGTTCTGACCCTCTGACTTATGCGATCGCGAACGACCTCATACGTTCGCGATGAACAAAATGCTTGGTCTCAGCTCCTACCTCACTTCCTCTTCGCAAACGCGGCCTAGCCCACGCGTTCGGGATAATCTGCTCCTCTAAGCTACGTGATCGCAGCCCTCTACTCGCGAACGTGTAGAGAAATCCCATCAATAACCCATTTAGCTTACGTGATCGCGGACCTTCCCATGCGATCGCGTATAAGGAAACCATATCAGTGACACCATCAAACTTCAGCAAAGCTCCAAGGCACATTTTCAATCCGTTAACCGCCCGAAATCCACTCAAGCCCCCCGGGATCTCAACCAAACATACATTCAAGTCCCAAAACATCATACGAACTTAGTTGAATCATCAAACCACCTCAAACAACATCAAAAATACGAATCGAATATAGATTCAAGCCTAATGAAATTTGAAACTTCTAATTTCTACAAACGACGCCGAAACCTATAAAATCAAGTCTGATTAACCTCAAATTTTGCACACAAGTCATAAATGACATAACGGACCTATGAAAATTTTCAGAATTGGATTCTGACTCCGATATCAAAAAGTCAATTCCCTAGTCAATTTTCCAAACTTAAATTTCTATTTTAGCCATTTCAAGCCTAATTTAGCTATGGGTTTCCAAATAATTTTTCAGACACGCTCCCTAGTCCAAAATTACCATACGGAGCTACTGAAATCATCAAAACTTTATTCCGGGGTCATTTACACATAGGTCAACATCTAGCCAACCTTTTCAACTTAAGTTTTAAACTTTGGAACTAAGTGTTCCCATTCATTCTAAGAACTTCCGGACCCGAAATAATTACCCCAGTAAGTCATATAACAACTGTAAAGCACAAATTGAGCAGTAAATGGAGGAACATGACTACAATATTCAAAATAACCGGTCGGTTCGTTACGCTATTTTAAACTAAGATTGCAAAGTTAGGAAATGAAACTAAGAAATTGTTTTTGTTGTTTTTCAAGTTTTGTAAAAAGCCTAGGGCGATGACCATCACCTAGGTATTTGACTAATGGGATAGAGACCTTAATGCTTATTTTGTTGATCGGGGTGTATTATAACTATCAACTCTCAGTTACCCACTCAATACCTCTTGATTAGAGAGTTATTTTGCCCAATTTGGCTATCTCAAGTCCAAATGGGCATTGCACAAAACGGTTGATAAAAGCTTAAGTCAGGTTATTACTATCTCTATATTGAACCCTTTAATTGGGATTATCAATCTCTTGATTGACCCAAGTTCTTGTTAGCTAAGTTTTCCTAGATTAAGTCTCTCTTTCTCAAGTTGAGACTAAGTCGAATATGCATGAACTAATGTTTGCAACTATTAATTCTGCAAATTAAAGCATGAACAAGGCTAAATAATAAATACCCAATCATAAACAAGCATTATATTAAACACCCATAAGGTTTACGCACTACGGTTGGGTCACAACCCTAGTAAAAACCTAGCTACTCATGCTTGAAATTGAAGAAATAGAAGAAGAAATACTAATTAAACTCATATTGTAAAATCACAATGATAAAATACATGTTAAAATATCTCAAAATATGAAAAACTACTAAAACAAGCAAAAAGGAAATGGCTACTGTAGTTGCTGATGTCAAAAGGTGACCTAATTTTGTGAAACTCTTCTATTTATACAAAGCTGACAATTTCGGACAAAAATGCCAATCGGGAGATTATGCGGCCGTATAATTCCATGTGCGGTTCGCAGGCTTCTTCAACTTGTCAGGAACTGGAGGTCTGCGGCCATAATTCTGATCTGCGGTTGCGAGGCAGTCTTTCTGCGGTCCGCAGAGTTAGAACTACAGCCGCAACTAGGTCTTCTGTGGCAGCAAGGCACTTCTTTTGCGGCCGCACAATTCCTGTGCGGTCCGCAATTTTGAGGAACTTGAAACTTGGGAATTTGCACATATTCTGAACTTTGTTCCTAACTTAGCTTTTGCGGCCGCACAACTCATGTGCGGTCCACAATTTGCACAAAAGTCTGCCGGGCTTTCCTTTATCATCTGCAGCCGAAGATGAAATTTTGCGGTCCGCACTTTGTAAGCTTCTATGCCTTTTATTGCCTTTATTTTAGATTACTCCTTTTTTGAGTCAGATTTCATCTCGGGAGTCTATCTTCTAACATTCCTACAATTTAGCACATTTCATCAGTTTCGGAACACAATTCAATTCTTTTAGACTAAAACAAAAGCTACAAGGTACTAATAAGTAGTCAAAATCCCCACTTATCAACAGACAACTCATGTGCCATAGTATCAATATTTGGATCCGTATGAACAACTCAAGTGCTGCACGGACAATCACGTGCTATAGTATCCATATCTGGATCTGCACGGACAACACACGTGCTACACGTACAACTCACGTGCTATAGTATCAATATCTGAATCCGCACGGACAACTCACGTGCTGTACGAACAATTCATGTGCTATAGTATCAATATCCTCACAATTAGGCCCCTTGGTCTCACTCAGTCATCAATCTCTCCAGTCTCTTAGGCTCACAATGTCATGAAACATCAGCCTAAAATAATGATGTGATCTATCAATATATGGTATCAGAGTCTGAGATATAATATGCAAAGGAATGCGTATAACTGAGTACGCAATTGCAGTGTAAACAAATAACTCAACAACAGAAATGACCTCAGTGGGACCCAACAGGAAAAACATATAGCCTAGACATGACGTCTAGCATAAATTACAGCTCGAGTGCTCTAACACATAGAGTTCGGTAAAAATGTTCAAATAAAATATAGCTACACAGTTCCATGGAATCAACTAAATCACAATTCATACAGTGCACGCCCACACGCCCGTCACCTAGCATGCGCGTCACTTCGACATCAATCACAGAACGCATAATTCAGGGTTTCATACTCTGAGCACCAAGTTTAGAAGTTTTACTTTCCTATAACAAACCAAATCCAATACCGAAAAAGACAAACGATGCTCCAAAAAAGCCATCTCGTGCGTACTGACCTCTGAACGGCTCAAAACTAGCCAAAATCAATTCAAATACATCAAATAATGCCTACGGAAATAATTCCAAATGATAAAAATCAAATCTTTAATCAAAAGCCCAAAGTCAACCAAAAAGTCAAATATGTGCCCGCACCTCGGAACCCGACAAAACTTATAAAATCCAATAACTAATTCGATTACGTGTCCAATCATACTAGTTTCACTCAAATCGGACTCCGAATCGATGTTCAAAACCGAGTAGAGAACACTTACCCCAATCCATGTGATGAAAATCGCCTCTGAAATCGCTAAATCCCGAGGTCCCCAACTCAAAATATGGATAAATGGCTCAAAGATCCGAAATTGGACATTAAATCCACTGCTCAGGCTTCCTTATTCGCGATCGCGATGAACAAATCCTTCAACAATGATTTCCAAACTCTTCCCAGATAGCCTCTAATATAATGGTCATAAATATTTGTACAAAACTCTAAATGACATATGGTTTGACATTCTGCAAACTAGACATCAAGGGCTTCGACTTTCATTTTTGAATCATATCCAAATTCCTTATATATTGCATGATATAAGCTTCCAAAATCAGCCCTGTGCAGCAGGAATTTCTCCAATACGATAGCGAAAAGACTTTCGCGATCGCGATTCACAAGGCCCCAAATTGCAGTTTTCCTTCTGCTAGTGCGACCAAATGTTCGCGATTGCGATACACACCCCTATAGCTAAAAACAGGAACTGAAAATGGCCTAAAATGGTCTGAAACCACTCCAAAACTCACCCGAGCCCTCGACGCTCCATGCCAAACATCCAAACAAGTCTAGAAACATTATGCGAACTTGCTCACGCGATCAAATCACCAAATTAACACCTGATATCATGAATAGGACATCAACACGCATGAAATTTGAAGGGAGAACTCAAGAACTTCTAGAATTACAATCAAGCGTCTGAATGCTATCAAACCAACTCCGAACGGCCCCCGAATTTTGCAAGAAAGTTCCAAATTATAACACATACCTACTCGATGTTTCAAATCTCACTTAACAACATCAAAATCACAAATCACACTTTAAATCCACTTAATGAAGTTAATGAACTTTCAAAATTCAAAACTAACGGCAAACAAGCCTAAACGGACCTCGTATTGATCTCAAATTTGGCACACAAGTCATAAATGACATAATGAACCTACCATAACTTCCGGAATCAAAACTCGACCCCAATATCAATAAAGTCAAACCTATGAGCATTTCCAAACCTTCAAATTTCTAAATTTGGCCAATTAGTGTCGAAACTTTCTAGAATTATCCAAATACAAATTCGATATACACCCGAGTCCAAAATCACCATCCAGACCTAACGAAATTATCAAAACTCTGATCCGATGTTGAATACTAAAAATTCAAACTTTGTCAACTCTTCCAACTTAAAGTTTCAACTATGAAATTCATTCTTCCAAACTAATTTCGAAAATACATGAAAACTAACGCCGATGATTCACACACGTCATAATACATCATATGAATCTACTCAAGACTTCAAATAGCTTAACGGAATGTAAATACTCAAAATGACCAGTCGGGTCGTTACATCTATATAATTTATTTATAGGTAGTACTAAAACTATTCTCAAAATTACTTTACCTCAGAGTAAAATTAAAACCATCTCATCACCTCAAACACGATATTTTCCGAGAAAATAATATTATGTGCCATCTTACAATTTGGACAAAAAAATATAACCATACAAAGTTCTATTGTGTTTTATTTGTAGATCTCCTGTTTTAGTTTTTACCTATAGTATTATTACAAAATATTTATTGTGTTAAAATAGATACCCTTGGGAGCAGACATCTAAAAAGACCAAAGGCAAGTGTTAGTAAAGTGAAGTTTAGCTGAGGAAAGAGTGTTCATTGGGATAAAAGTTTCTAAATTATTGTATCAAATCAGCTAGCAAAACCTGATAAAACTACAGAGCAACACGAGATTATACCCCTTGAATAATTAGGTGTCATGTAGAGCTAAGGGTGGCAAGTGGGTCGTGTCGGGCCCGTGATCGGCCCGGGACCGCGAGCTAAGTGGGTTAAACATGCTAAACGGTCTGGGATAGTTTGGCCCGCTAGAGGTGGGTTCGTACCGATCTCGTAAGCCGATTCTTAGCTAGGAACCGTTAGGACCGGGCCCATTTATCCTGCCAAGAGACCGAGACCGGACCGGTCCCTTGGCGGGCAAAACGCATCCAACAGATATTATTTTGAAAAAAAGGAGTTGTTTGGCTTTTGAATAAAAAAGTCGTTGGGGTTTAAAAAATGTTGTTGGGTATTTAAAAAAATATCCATTTAACCCTCCCCCCACCCCAACTTAGTTTTAACTCCAAACGTTTTATTATTACATTTTTCCCCTCATTTTCTACTATAAATACCCCAATCATTCTTTCATTTTCTTACAAAATCAATATCAGTCTATCAAAATCACTCTCTAATTTTCTTCTATACTTGCTACAATTGTTTACTTTATCAAAAAAATAGTGAACAAATTGTGAGGTTGCAACTATTGCTTGCTTTATTCCCAAAAATAGTCAAAAGATATTGAGGTTGTTACAATTTGTGAATTTTTTTTGAAGTTGGTGAATTGGAGTCTTTAAGTTTTCAACGATAATCAATTTTCAACAAGTTGTCCGTCAATTCGGTAAACTCATTCCAACTCTTAAGTCTTAATATTATAGTTTTGTTTGTTTTATTGATTTGCTATTACTTGATTAATTAAGATACCTTCCTTAAGAAATATTTTTGATAAAAGAAAGAATAAGGAAAAATCCAAGACTGGCGAATCTAGTGGTACTACTGTTCCTTCTCCCCTACCCCCGGCTCCCTGAACCAAACCACATACCCGTCCTACACCTGCTATTCTTGATACCAATAATAGTTAATAACAATTTAACGACACTGAAGTTTGCCATAATATTGCACTCGGTGAATATTTAGACCATGATGAATGCTCTCTATTCTAATAATTCTAATACTAATGATGATGAGGAAATTGATCTTGATAAAACTCAACTAGACGATGATACGCCCGCTAGTCCTGCTCCTGATGCTGACCCAACTAGTAATAAAACTGCTAATCCAAATGATGACCTATCTGATACTCCTGTTACTGCCCCTACTTTTTCTAGAGAACCTACCAAACGGCAGAAAACATCTCATGTTTGGCAATTGTTTACTCAACTAGTTCCAAAAAATAAGGCTAAGTGTAAAACTTGTAGTATGGAGTTAGCTTTTAAATATATTGGATCGCAGTGGGGGACGAGATCTTTGGCTAGACATATAAAAAAAATACCCTAAAGATAACGTCAGATATCAACGTCTGAAAGATCTGGCTAAGGGGAAAAGTGTACCTAGTCCTAGTCAGGCTGACCCTAGTACCGGTTCAAATCAATTTCAACCAGAAATTAACACGGTTACCAGAAATTAAAAGGATCGGGAATAATTAGCAAAATTGGTAACTGTTATGTGCTTATCCTATAGTTTTCCTTCTGGCCCTGTGTTTGTGCATTACATTAGAAAATATTTTAATCCTACTTATAAAGGTTTTCCTTGCACAACCGTAAAGAGCGATATTTATAAATATAAGCATAAATATGAACAATATTTGGGCTATTTATTTACTCGTATAAATTATTGTGTTGCTATTACAACTGATATTTGTAGAAGTAACAACGACTGTGATTATCTTATTGTTATAAGTCATTAGATTGATGAGGATTGGATAATGCAAAAGCGCATAATTTCTTATAGAATAATTACTTCACGACACACATGGCAGTTTATTGCTAGCACAGTTTCAGATAATTGCAGATATTTTTGTATTAGTGATAAGATAATGTTCGTTTATATGGATAATGCTACTAGTAATACAAATGCTATAGACTTGCTTACCACTACGCTAAATCATGCATTTAGTAACATTTTTCATGTTAGATGTATTTGTCATATTTACCATTTAATTGTAGGTGCTGGTATGAGAATTTTAAATATTCAAATTGAAAAGGTTAAAATGGCTCTTAACTGGCGTTTCCCCGTTCTTTGTACATAAACCCTTGTAAGGGTTTCACCAGTTTCAACAGTTCTTCCGCTTCTTTTTCATTCAAACCGTAGAAGTAGACTTAGAGAATATTTTAAAAGATGCGGTGATTGTGGCCTAAGAGAAAGAAAGATTCCTAAACCTTGTCCAACTAGATGGAATTACATGTTTGAAAGTTTGGTTGTTGCATATAAATATAGAAACCACATAAACTCAACGTTTAATGCACATGTAAGTGATGATGACTATTACCTTATGAATGAGGATTTGGCTAATGTTAAAATACTTGTTGATTTTTTAGAAAACTTTTATATTACTACAAAAGAATTTTTTAGGAAATATTATCCTACTATGTCTAACTGTTTAGTTTATATTGCAGAACTTGCAAATTTATTTGCTCATTTTTTACAGGGTGAGAAAATTTATCAACTTGCTATTGATTCTATGAGAAAAAAGCTTTAAAAATATTTTTTCCCTATTCTCCCTATTTATGGTGTTGCTTCTTTGTTAAATCCTTGTATAAAATTAGGAGGTCCTTAATTTTGGTATGAAACTGTTTATAATAGTTTAGCACTTGAAGATGATGAGTTGCCTAAACTTCCGGAAGCAATAGCATCAATTAGAACAAATGCTAAAACTATTTATTATGCTTATCAAGTTGCATTAAATCATGCTATACCAAATGTTCCAAACTCCTTCTTCTTCTAATTCTCAATCTTCTAAAAGAACTGTAGGAGTAAGAGGATTTAGTATTTGGGGAGAGGTTTAGGGATAATTTTGGTTCTAATAGTAATGATTTTTCACAACTAAATGAGCTTGAAGTTTATATGTCGCAGCAACTTGAGGAAGTGAATCCCGACGACACCTTTAATATTTTGTAATGGTGGAAGGACAAAAATAAATACTTTCCGATTCTTTCAAGGATAACTCGAGACATTTTAACTATTCAAGCTTCAACAGTTGCATCGGAGAGTGCTTTTAGTCAAGCAAGATTTCAAATAGGTGATCATAGAACGTCTATGAGGGATATCTTGGAAAAATCAGTACTTCTCAGAAATTGGATCCGTTCAGAAAGAAGAAATTTTGGACTAGCTGAATTACAACCACGGGTAGACGAAACTTACAAAGCAATTCTAGCTGAACTTGCTGAGGATGCTGCTTCGCCCGTCAATGGAAGCGGCGATGGCCAAGCTACTTTTCTGCCACCACCAACGGAACTTCCTCCGACCCTTGAAGGATTTATGAAGTTTGTAAGAAATAGCATGTAACTTGTATGAACAAAAATTAATATGTATTATGTAACTTGTATTTTAGAACTTCTTGATTAGTTCCTTTTTCTTCTCAATGGTGGTATTAGCACCTTGTTGTGATCATTCCATAGGAGAGAGGAACACTAAGAAAGATATTGCCATATTTTTTATTGCTATAATAAAATTACAAGGTATTGTTTTGAATATCGTTTTACAATATCTTTGTATTTAAATTTGAATTAAAATATTAGGTCATAATTTTATAACAAAATTACAAGGCATTGCCTTAGATATTTTTTAACATCTTTTTATCTCTAATTTCTATTTAAGTTTTTAAAAATATTACTGCTTAGCCATTGGGCCCATTTAGCCCGTTGGGACAGCGGTCCTGGACCATGAGTTCGTGGGCTCGGTCCCAGGCCGGTTCCTACAAAAAGAACGTTTAGCCCAGGACCGATTAACCCATTTATTTAAGGACCGGTACCAGTCCGAGTTCGCGGCCCATGAGACCGGCTCATTTTATAATGACCCGATTGGTCGTTTTGAGATCTTGCGCATCGTTAGGCGGTTTGAAGCCTTGAGTAGCCTCACTTCATATTTTATGACTTTTACGGGTAGTCGGAATTGAACTTCGGAGAGTTCGGAGTTGATTGGGAAAGAAATATTTTATTTCGGAAGCATTAAGTTGAAAGAATTGACTAAGGTTTGACTTTTGAGTAAATGACATCTGAATCAGGATTTGAAGGTTTCAATAGGTTTGTATGATAATTTCGGACTTGTTCGTATGTTCGGGTTGAAAATCGGATCACTCGTAAATATTTTGGTGCTTATTATGGAAGGTTGGCATTTTGACGATTTAAGAATTTTTTAAGTTTGGTTTGAAGGGGGATTTTGTGTTATCGATGTCCGTTTTGGATTACGAGTCTTGGAATAGGTTCGTATTATGATATATGTCTTGTACGCAAAGTTTGGCATCATTCTGAAATATTTTGGTATGGTTCGCACGAGTTCGTCGATGTTTGAAAGTTTAAAGAAGGGTTTCGATCGTCGATTCATAGTTTCAATGTTGTTTGGCATGATTTGAGGCATTGACTAAGTTTGTAATGTGTTTTGGGACACGTTGGTATGTTTGGTCAAGGTCCCGGGGGCTTCAGGTGGATTTCATATGGTTAACGAATCGGATTTTGGACTTAAGGAAAAGCTGGAGAATTCTGGTTGCTGATGCAACTGCTTCTATGGAAGCTTCGTCGTAAAAGCGACCTCGCAAAAGTGACCTCGTAAAAGCGACCTTGCAAAAAGTGAGGCAGTGAACCACAGAAGCGGCTAGAAGTGAGCTGGCAGAGGTCGCAGGTGCGAAGGAATTGTCGCACATGCGTGATCGCAGATGCGACCATTGGAGCGAAGAAATGGAGGTTGGAATACAAAATACACAGGAGAATGTAAATAACTCTGATGGAGACTCTGTGTGTTGCGGACGCATAACACGGGATGCAGCTCATCTAACTCCCCGCAATAGCTGTGCCTCTGCGACCACAAAATGTGCAGCAAGTGTAGCATGAGTATGTAAAACACGTGTACCCATTAAGTATCTAGTCTAACCTCAAAAACGTATTGACGAGGGGTCGACTTTGACACTTACTATGGGCTAACAATAAAATACCGAAATTATAATTAAGCATGGATTACGTAAATACAGCTGAAAACTCAATAACAAGAAATAAATAAACAATTCTTTCACTGATAGTAAATCCCAAATTAATTTCCATCATTTAACAAATTAATCTCTCAAGCCAATGAAACAATATCAATTATAATTGGACTCCAAGAATTATTGGGCACGAATTATGCCGAGGTCGTATGACCCAATCCAACATACAAATATATAAACTATGCACTGCCGAGGGTCGAACGGCACGAACCATAGATGCATTTATCTGCTACCGAGGCATTCGGCCCGCTCCACGAGACGAGAAAATACTTTATAAATAACCGATTCAAGATTATTAAGAGGCTAATATTTAAAGAAACACCAATTCTCATTAACTATCAAGTGACCCGTCCAAAAAACTCAATTAAATGAAATTTAACCGTCTACAATTCCTTTATCAAGTTCCAATATGATTTAAGTGATTAAATTAACAAGCAGGGTGCAAACATCACAAGTATAACAAGATTTGGGTCCTAGACTACCCAGACATAAGCATAATTAGTAGCTACGTACGGATTCTCGTTACCTCGTGCGTACGCAACTCCCACAAATAGAAGCACATATTAAATCAATTCACCTATGGGGTTAATTCCCTCTTACAAGATTAGAAAAGAGACTTACCTCGCTCCGAAGTTCCATAACCAGCTACAAAGCTTTTCTAACAACTCAAACAGGCGCCTGTCGCTCCAAAAATAGTAAATAAATGTGAAATTCCATGAACATATACTCTAATACTCATAATAAATCAATTTATAACAATTTCCAACTCTGCTCGGAAAACTGATAAACTCACTCTCGGGCCCACATGCCCGGATTCCAAAAATTTCCGAAGATAATCATTACCCATAACACTACGAACTCAAATATGTGATTTATTACCAATTTTATGTCCAATTTCGTGGTCAAAATCCAAAAATACCAATTTCTAGGTTTTCCTACAAAATCCCAAATTTCTACTAATTTTCATGCTTGAATCCACATAAAAACCATTTATGTAACTCACAATATGAAGAAATCACTTACCCCATTATAGTTGATGAAGATGGCACTCCAAAAGTGCTCCAAAATCGGGTCCCATGGACGAAATGAGATGAAACCAAACCAAGGTCGTTGGCCGCTTCTGCGGCCCTCATGCGCATTTGCGCCCACGCTTCTGCACTGCTAACTCGGCAGGTGCGGTCCCACTTCTGCGTCGGGATTGCTGCATCTGCGGTCGCAGCACTGCCCAACGAAATCCGCATTTTCGTCTCTCTTGGCCGCTTCTGCGGCTCCGCACCTGCAGCCAAAATCTCGCAGGTGCGGTTACACCAGAAGACAACTGCTTCAGCCTTTCTTCCAAGTCCAAACTCGATCTGTTGACCATCCGTAATCCATCCAAGGCCCTCGAGACCTTAACCAAATATACCAACACGTCCCAAAATACAATACGAACTTAGTCGAGCCTTCAAATCACATCAAACAACACTAAAACCACGTATCGAACCCCAATTCAAGCTTAATGAACTTTAGAACTTCAACTTTCTACATTCGACACTGAAACCTATCAAATCAAGTCCGATTGATCTCAAATTTTGCACACAATTCATAATTGACATTACGGACCTATTCCAACTTTCGGAATCGAAATCTGACCCCTATATCAAAAAGTCCACTATCAGTCAAACTTCCCAAAAATCATCTAATTTCCAACTTTCTCCAATTGACGCGGAAATGACCCGTGTACATCCAAATTAATATCTGGAAATGCTCCTAAGACCAAAATAATCATACGAACCCGTTGAAACCTTCAAATCCTGGTTTCGAGGTCGTTTACTCAAAATTCGCACCTTAGTAAACTCTTCCAACTTAAAGCTTCCAAAATGAGAATTTTCTTTCCAAATCAACTCCGAACTTCCCGAAATTCAATTCCGACCAAACGTACAGGTCATAATACCTGAAGGGAAGCTACCCAAGGCCTAAAACCGCCGAACGACACGCTAGAGCTCAAAACGATCGATCGGGTAGTTACATTCTCCCCCACTTAAACATACGTTCGTCCTCGAGCGTGCTAAAACTGCTGCAGAGTTTTCTGGAATCACTGTTCAACACCTCATGCGCCTACCCGTGCCACCACAACCCAGTTGAGCACATTAGCTCGAGCCAGTCTGAAGATCCTCCCTATTATTCAGTTAAATAAGCCTTAGAACAAAATTCCAACATCCGAAATCCTCTACCAGGCCTGCTTTCAACATACGAACACCGTATCAGTCAACACACCCTGTACCAAAACATGATTGTATACCCATACTGAATTCACACCCTTGCACCGCATAATTCACATGACCATAATAACATCCTCTGACAACAATAGCCGAAATTCCACGAATCTGATGCTCACAACACATCTCATGACGCATATAAGTCCTGTTCCAACTCTTGCAATACTGCCACGATGGAAGAGATGTGTAGAAATTCATAACCACCTGCCGGATCAACAAATCAATGAGTCTCTCCTCCTAACAAGAACCATTACTTCATTCTGAACTAAATAACAATATTTGCCCTTTAATATGCCTTATATAAGACCGATCGGACAGATCCCAAGTCCAATAATTTCGTCTCACCAGTACATGTTGCTTCGACAATAAGCCACCACAAACACTATCTAAGATTTCATATGATGCCATCAATGCGCCCATAAGCTACAACTGGAATATGACACATAAGGAAGAACAAACTCTAGAAAAGAACTATCCAACCCGCGTAACGAATAAAACGGCCATCAAATACTATGAGCCTTTCTTAGAGGTAAGAAACAGGACACCCAAAATGAATATAAAGAATCGTGATTAACATCTCACTATTGCGGCGTGCAACCCGATCCACACAACATACCTGTGGCAGTGTGCCACCCGATCCAAACAATATAACTGTGGCGGCGTGCCACCAGACACGCACATGAAAATCTAAAGAAAACACATATCAAGCCGTAATGCTTATACTCACGAAATGTCCAAATATCAACTACAAGCACGCCAAGTGCGTAATACAAATCCTGGGGAGACGGATAGCGTTGTACGTTACGAAACTTAAGCACAACTAAGGTGCGATATGTGACCTGCATCTCAAGAGCCATCTTACTCACATAACACTATAGTTGTGCGGGACCTCAACTCATGTGCGAATAATCAAGCTGCCTCACAACTCACATGGCACAATAGAGTATTACATGAAATAACTGATGACAAAAATAACATCCAATGTCCGAAGACTCCTCCATAAGAAACGCTATGCTGAATGAACCCACCCGGCCGGGTGTAGAGTACACGTCCACATTTAGACCCATCAACAGACCTCAAGCCGATTCTGATCATACCATGCTGGGCAAATAACCTTTCAAGGACCCACAATGACCTATTCATGACACATAAGAACAGCTGCCAAATTCAGAACAACTCACACGGTCCACAACCCAAGGAATAAAATGCCTCACAGACATCAACTCTCGCATTTGCGATATTACCATAACCTTCATACTTGGTTTCAATCTGTAACAATCAAGTGACTAACATGTCACACTTATACAAATACCCTGTGGGGTACGCTCTCACGACCTTCCGCTCAGGTAGAAAGGTCCGTACATCCATACCACCAACCATTCAAATTCTATAAAACGAATCACAAATCCGCAAGTTATTACACAAAGCCTCTTCCACAGAACACCATTCTCAGGTGACACTAAAGAAAATGCCAGCTTACTCTGAAAATTTAAATTCACTCCAACTCATCCGAGCTCGTAACATTCTATCAACACCGAACCGACATCGTGACCTTCAGCTTCCAGTCCTCATGCCTCTCACTGTACCTATCATGCTGCTATACGATATTACCAGAACTCATCATAACTGCTGAACTACTGGTAAAATAAACACTTCCTTGGCTAGAAAACTTTTCACTCAACTCATTTCAGTAGAACCAACGCAACACGCAACTGAATTCTAAATCGTAGAAAATACAAACCTCAAGTCGTAATCTAGACCACCATAACTCTTTCGGAATCCATTTACACAATAAATCCATTCGAATCAAATACCTCCCAAATCAACCAAATTGTGGTGGCGCTCAAGCCCAAGTGTACAACCACAAATTACATGTATAACTTCATGCTGAAGAAATTGATCGCTAACACGATCATACTGATTCAACCATTACTAACCGACCCAACTTCTTCCAATTTATTCTCAACATGCCTTAGAAATAATAATAGCTCTATTCAAACGTAACGAACCAAATCCACACTCGTCCCGAGTGACCCGTACCATGAGACCACATCGTCTTATTACTCATGAATCATCTCATATGCTCCTTACACACACAATAGCATCTCCAACCAGTTCACTCATTCTGCAAGACCTTTTGCGAATTCGAAACTATTTCCTCATTTCCTCCAATACTGCACGGCATACACAATGATAACATAGAACATTCTATGTCCTTAGGCACTGTACTTAAATTCTTGAACCCACTAGGACCACTGTTGAGAGTCACCCGCTCTGACTTGGTCCCGAATATAAGACGAATTCTAGTGCACTGTTAGCACGGGAATACCCTATCAAAGAAGCACCCGACTCTATTCTTTTGCTTGTACATAACCCCTACAAGAGTCATAAACTCCGAGTCTTCTCAAAACCTGAACATGAATCGATAAGGCCAACTATAGCACACATTCCTCAAATCCTTTGCTCGAATTACCACTAATGTTTTCTTTCCTTAGTCATAATAACCACCAATACACCGATGACCAGAAACCGCACAAGCAGACAAATACGTGATCCAACCATAGACGGTGGGGCTCCTCCACTTAGCTTGAAGCTACAATTTTATAACCCTGTAACCCACCAAGATTCCTCCTTCCCAATTACCATGATTTCGCACAATCAACCCGCTACTAAAGTTCTCAAAATCTTTCTGTTAAACATTTAATGAACATTTTGAATCCCTAGCCACACTCACATATTCGACCTCTTACCGGATAACCAGTATAATTCTTTGTAGAAGTTTCATCACATCACGCCACCGCTAAGCTGCTCACAGGAGATAACCCACCTGTGGAATTTTCTCACCGACATCTTCCAGCGACGCTGAACTGGGTACAACAACCACGTAATCAGTAAATTCTCCTGAGCTCTTGCTCGCCCACCAGTTGTAAAAGTCTGCTCCTTCCCTATTGACATCAACTGAAAGTTCAACAATACTTTCCGAACTCAAGTCATTTTGCACCTGAAATGATAATCAAATCTTCACACCCCTTTTCATTTCAAACAAACTCCTTTCTGCCATATTCAATCTTTCTTCGTACAGTAACCATCACTACAAATAAAATCTATAGGCCAAATCACCTTCCATCACGCTTCCTAAACCGTTCTACACTTTCTTAAGGTACGTGGCTATCCTACCACGAAATCCATATGCTAATCTTCTACTTTTACTTTAGTTAAACCATCTCCTTTAAGCAACTTCTCAACCTCTACTTCTCATACTTGACCTGATAGTACCACCACTGCGAAACACTTCCTGCCATGTCTTTCCTCATACTTCGCTGCCCGAATGTTGCATCAAGTGAAAATGCATCTCTGTAGCACCTAAACCAATAAGGTGTTACCGACTCTAAGCCTCTTCGAAGATCATCTTTCTCGAGCCATCAGCGTCAGAAATACCAATTCGATTCTAAACAGTTGCACGCAGATATCTCTGGCAACCGCCCCTCAGGCACCATTTTACAACACCCTGCCCCGAAGGCAAAATCCAAGAAGACCGCAACACAGGCGAACCGTAATGCGTTCAAACAAGGACGACGACACCGCATAGACATCTACAGTCCGATTTCCTTTCCTCTGCTGGAATTAAATGTTGAACCCTTTAATCATGCACTGAGAGATCCACTCTTCAATCCATTCACTGCCTCAACACATAAACGAGCACCTTACCATTACACCAACATTGTATGATAAAAACGCATGGACATCGTAGCAATCCGTGCACGGTCTCGAAACCATAGAAGATACAGATACTAAATTGGAACAAAATAACATCCCTCTACAAGGCGACGATAATAGCCTGTCCGAACACATAGGGAGAAACATCTGGCACCACGTCTGTAGTACCACTACAACTCTTCGACGCCCAATTGATAACAAGCGATTCGCGCTGCATAAGATTGAGTAGAAAGGAATTAAAGGCATAAGACTCAATAGAATCAAATCGCACGGTGAGGAAATCAAGAAGGGAAGTGCTCCTAATAGCCATGTAGCCTCTGGAAGATAAGTACAGGCGTCTCTGTACCGACCCGCAAGACTCTACTATACTTGCTCATGACTCGTGAGACCTAAGTGAACCTAACGCTCTGATACCAAGCTGTCACGATTCAAAATCCACTGAATGTCGTGATAGTGCCTAATGCCGCCATCAGGCAAGCCAACGGTGATTGATCCACTTAGTTACTCATTTTTATTCCTTTTGAAATCATAATTTCCATTAATTAAATAGTATAAAATAGAGTTTACAGGGTGAAACAATGATAATTACGTGAACTACCATATTAAACATCCAGTAGGAACCTCCAAAACCCGGTGTCACAAGTGCATAAGTATCAACTAGGAAATATGATAAAATACAATATCTGTCTGGAATACAAATTAGACAGGAGAATGTAAATAACTTTGGTGGAGACTCTGTGTGCTGCGTACTCGTACATGGGATGCAGCTCACCTAAGTCCCCGCAATAGTTGTGCCTCTGCGCCCACAAGACCACTAGACATATATGTACCTGCACAAAATGTGCAGCAAGTGTAGCATGAGTAAGTAAAACACGTGTACCCAGTAAGTATCTAGTCTAACCTCGAAAAAGTAGTGATGAGGGGTCGACTTCGACACTTACTATGGGCTAACATTAAAATAACAAAATTATAATTAAGCATGGATTACGTAAATACAGCTGAAAACTCAATAACAAGAAATAAATAAATAATTCTTTCAATAATAGTAAATCCCAAATTAATTTCCATCATTTAACAAATTAATCTCTCAAGCTAATGAAACAATATCAACTATAATTGGACTCCAAGAATTATTATGCACGAATTATGCCGAGGTCGTACGGCCCGATCCAATATACAAATATATAAATTGTGCACTGTCGAGGGTCAAACGATACGAACCATAGATGCATCTATTTGCTACCGAGCCGTTCGGCCTGCTCCACGAGAAGAGAAAATACTTTATAAACAATCGATTCAAGATTATTAAGAGGCTAATATTCAAAGAAATACCAATTCTCATTAACGGTCAAGTGACCCGTCCAAAAACTCAATTAAATGAAATTTAACCTTTTACAATTCCTTTATCAAGTTCCAATATGATTTAAGCGATTAAATTAACAAGTAGGGTGCAAACATCGCAAGTATAACATGATTTAGGTCCTAGACTACCCGGACATAAGCATAATTAGTAGTTACGTACGGACTTTCGTCACCTCGTGCGTACACAACCCCCACAAATAGAAGCACATATTAAATCAATTCAACTATGGGGTTAATTCCCTCTTACAAGGTTAGAAAAGAAACTTACCTCGCTCTGAAGTTCCATAACCGGCTCCAAGCTTTTCTAACAACTCAAACCGGCGCCCGAAGCTCCAAAACAAGAAAATAAATATGAAATTACATGAACATATACTCTAACACTCATAATAAATTAATTTATAATAATTTTCAACTCCTTTCGGAAAATTGATAAACTCGCCCTCGGGTCCACGTGCCCGGATTATGAAATTTTCCGAAGATAATCATTACACATAACACTACGAACTCAAATATGTGATTTATTCCCTATTCCATGTCCAATTTCATGGTCAAAATCCAAAAATACCAATTTTTAGGTTTTCCTAAAAAATCCCAAATTTCTACTAATTTGCATGCTTGAATCCACATAAAAACCATGTATTTAACTCACAATGTGAAGAAATCACTTACCCCATTATAGTTGATGAAAATGGCACTCCAATAGTGCTCCAAAATCGACTCCGATAGACGAAATGAGATGAAAATGGGCCACACCCCCGTTTTAAAGAAGACTCACTGCCCAGCACTAAATTCACTTCTGTGGTGAGAAGGTCGCTTCTGCGACAGCCGCTTCTGCAGCACCAAGTCTCGCACCTGCGAGAAACTAAGCCAAGCTCACTGGCCACTTCTGCAGCCCTCATGCGTATCTGCGTACATGCTTCTACGCTGTCAACTCTGTAGGTGCGGTCCTGCTTCTGCGGCTCCGCACCTGCGGTCAAAACCACACAGGTGCGGTAACACCAGAAGACAACTGCTTTAGCCTTTCTTCCAAGTCCAAACTCGATCCGTTGACAATCCGGAATCCACCCGAGGCCCTCGGGACCTTAACCAAATATACCAACACATCCCAAAATACAATACTAACTTATTTGAGCCTTCAAATCACATCAAACAACGCTAAAACCATGAATCGCACACCAATTCAAGCTTAATGAACTTTAGAACTTCAACCTTCTTCATTCGACGCCGAAACCTATCAAATCAAGTCCGATTGATATCAAATTTTGCACACAAGTCATAATTGACATTACGGACCTACTCCAACTTTCGGAATCAGAATCCGACCCCGATAATAAAAATTCCACTCCCGATCAAACTTCCCAAAAATCATCCAATTTCCAACTTTCGCCAATTGACGCCGAAATAACCCATGGACCTCCAAATCAACATCTGGACACGTTCCTAAGACCAAATCATCATACGAACCTTTTGGAACCTTCAAATGCAGATTCCGAGGTCGTTTACTCAAAAGTCACACCTTAGTCAACTCTTCCAACTTAAAACTTCCGAAATGAGAATTGTCTTTCCAAATCAACTCTGAACTTTATGAAATTTAATTCCGACCACACGTACAAGTCATAATACCTGAAGTGAAGCTACCCAAGGCCTCAAACCGCCAAACGACGAGCTAGAGCTTAAAACGACCGGTCGAGTCGTTAAATTTGAGTTCGTAATGTTTTGGGTAATGTTTATCTTCGAATATTTTCGGAATCTGGGCACGTGTTCCCGAGGAATGACTTTATTGACTTTTTGAGCTGAGTCGGGAATTGTTATGAATTACTTAATTATGGGTAATAGAGTATATATTTATGGATTTGCACATTGTTTGACTAGTTTTGGAGAGACATGCATTGGTTTGAGGTGTTTGAGTGGCGTTACAACCGGTTATGGAACTTCGGAGCTAGGTAAGTCTCCTGTCTAACTCTGTGAGTAGAAAACTACCCCTAGGTGATGTATTTGATATGTACTACTTGTTACGGGGGCAACGTACGCACGATGTGATGAGAGTCCGTACGTAGCTAGATTCATGTTATGTCCGGGTAGACTTAGGTTCCTGCCATGCTATAACGGTACTATTTGAGTTGTCACTTGCCTATTAAATTCCTTTATTTCACTTTACGACTTGTGATTAGACTTGCTATTGTAGATATTTGACGAGCCTCATGATTAGCCGCGGAATAATTGTGCTCCTCTTACGAATTTCTCCTCGCTATGTGTTTTCATCGAAAGGTTTTCCTTAAAATTTATAACTCACATGTTTATTCGTGAGTAGGGTCAAGGACCCATTAAAGCTTCTTATTCTAATGGGATCGGACCGTTCGCCTCGGTAGTATAATTGATGCATCTATGGTTCATTCCGTTCGACCCTCGGCAGTGCACACATTATGATGGGATCGGGTCATTCGCCTCGACAAGATTATGTACCACAGTCCCATGGGAGTGAGCCGTTCGCCTCGGAAATATAATAGATGTATCTATGGTTCGTGTCATTCGACCCTCGGCAGTGCACACATTATGATGGGATTGGGTCGTACGCCTCGGCATGTCTATAAAATACTCTTATAGAATCGTGCATAATATTTGACAAGAAGCTAGTGTATCTATGAGTTTTTCCTAATTTGAATTGTGGCAACCTATCTGGTGAGGTCCATTATATATATATATATATATATATATATATATATATATATATATATATATACACACACACACTCTGGTTGAGTAGGTAACTTCCAATTGAGAGCTTGAGTTTATTGTTGAGAGGAGGGTTGTGTGATGACCCAAAAGGTCATCTTTAAATTTAATAATTAATTATATATTCTAAGACCTCGAAAAGCACTATTCATCATTTCTCGACTTGCGTGCGTAGTCCATAAATCTTTTCGAAAAGTTTTTATGTGAAAAATTAATTAAAATATGAATAGAGCTTTAAAATTCAATTGGGTTGACTTTGGTCAATATTTTTAGCAAACAGACCCAGATCATTGTTTTGATAGTTACGATAGGTCTGTATCGTGATTTGGGACTTGGGCGCCCGGAATCGAATTTAGAGGTCCCTAGCTCGAATTATCGCATGTTGTCGAAATTTTGAAGTTTAAAGGCTTAATAACTTTAAGGAATTGACCAATGTTTGACTTTATAGATACCGGGTCCGTATTTTGGTTTCGAAACCCGGTATAGCTCCATTACTATATTTATGACTTATCTGCCAAATTGCGTGAGAAACAGAGTTAGTTTGACGTGATTCGGACGTCTAGTTGTTAAAATAAAAATTCTAAAGTTTTCTTAAAAATCTCATTTGATTTGGCGTTCGATTCATAGTTCTAGGTGTTAAATTGGTATTTTGATCACGCGACCGAGTTCGTATGAGGTTTTTGGACTTGTGTCATGTTTGGTTTGGATCCCCGAGGGCTCGGGTGAGTTTCGGACGAGCCTCAGACCATTTTTGTTCAAGAAAACATAACTGGAATACTGGTGCTTCACAGTACTGGTTTCCTTCTATGCGATCGCGTTACTATGTCCGCGATCGTGAAGGCTTAATGTCATTGATGAAAATTTAAACTATGCGTTCATGATCGCACAGTGACAGCAGGCAAAGCACCGCGAACACGAGGGCCAAGCCGCGTTCGCGTAGAAGGAATGAGGCAGAAGCCGAAGCACAAAATTTGTGCTACGCGATCGCACAAGGTAGTTCGCGATCACGGAAGGCTGAGAAGTTGTGCTTCGCATTCGCGAGAGCACTGCCGCGTTCGCATAGAGCAAAAAGCTGGGCATCCAAAAATGTGCTTCGCGATCGCGAAGCATTGTACGCGATCGCATAAGGTAAAATCTGGGCAAATAGAACTTAAGTTCTGGAAATGGGATTTCGTCCCATTTTCTACCATTTTCGATTTTAAGCTCGGGTAAGATGAATTTGGGATGATTTTTACGGAAAAACATTGGGGTAAGTGTTCCTTATCCTATATTGATTATATTTTATGATTCTATACTCATTTACATCATGAATCCGTGAATTTATGGAAGAAAAATCAGATTTTTATAAAATCTTCTAAAAATATAAAATGAAGATTTGAAAGCCAATACGATGTCGGAATTCAATAATTTTTGTATGGTTGAATTCGTATCGGAGCGGGTGTTCGGATTTTATAAATATTTTCGAGATTCGAGACGTGGGTTCCACTGATGAATTTTGAAATAAATTTTGGATTTTAATCCGGAAAATTAGTAAATTCATATGGAATTAATTCCTACGATTTGTATTGAATATATTAAATTGTTTATGACTAGATTTGAGGATTTCAGACACTAATTCGCGAGGCCAGGGTGTATTGGAAACTTGAATTTGGTTACGAAGCGAGGTAAGTGTCGTGGTTAACCTTGACTTGAGGGAATAGAACCCTTAAATTGTTTGTTATGTGAAATGTATGTGAATGGCGTATAGGCGAGGTGACGAATGTCTATACGTCGTTAAATTAATTGTTTGCATAATTACTTGAAAAATCATAAATCGTTTTAAATCATAAAATAATTATTATATTAATTATTTCTCTCGCGTTCTTTGCTCAATATCATGCCTTGAATCCATGCTATAATTTCTACATGCTTATTTGATTTATGTGACTTGATTGCCACTTGACGTTTAGCATACTAATTATTAAAATGCCTATTACATCCTCAATTTTTACAATTAATTTATACTTGTCATCACTTATTTCTAATAAATCATAATTATTGTATGCTTGTTGTCTTATAATTTTATATTAATTATTGTATTTATTGTAGTAATTTCTTTTATAAGAATTGGTAAATGAATATAGTGGAGGAGCGGATTGCACGCCGCAAACGAAAATAAAAGTGAATATATTGGAAGAATGGGTTGCACGCCGCAACAGAATTGATTGAAATGAATATATTGGAGGAGCGGGTTGCACGCCGCAACAGAATTGATTGAAAAGATACATTGGGATCGGGTTGCACGCCGCAACAGAATTGAATATGAATATATTGTGGGATAAGGTTGCACGTCGCAACGAAAATTGATTGAAATAATAATTGGTTATGACTGCTGAGTTGGCTTCAACTGTTAAAATGAGTTACCTGATTTATTTCTATTATTATTGTTATTACTATTATTGCGTACAGGTTAATGTAAGTGACCTGCCTTAGCCTCATCACTACTTCGTCGAGGTTAGGCTCGGCACTTACCTGTACATGGGGTCGATTATACTGATACTACATTCTACACTTCTTGTACAGATTTCGGAGTTGGTCCCAGCGGCGTACCATAGACTTGCTCGGATTCAGCTACCAGTGGAGACTTGAGGTATAGTTGCACGACGTTCGCAGCTCTGAAGTCCCCTTCTACTTTATTTTAGTTGTGTGCTTTCTTTCAGACAGCTTTATTTCATTCAGACCCTTGTTTGTATTATTCTAGAAGCTCGTGCACTTGTGACTCCAGTTCTGGGATGGTATTTAGATATCGCGATTATTATGGACTATTCACTTTACTTCAGACTTTATTTCCGCATTTGTTCCCTTGTTATTAATTAATTTAAAATTTTATTTAAATGGCTAATTATATTCTAATGTTGGCTTGCCTAGCAAGTGAAATGTTAGACGTCATCACGGTCTCGAAGGTAGAAATTTTGAGTCGTGGCAGATTGTTATACTTGTTTATTTACTCTGCCTCACGACTGTTTACTTCCTACCGTATTCGATTTATTGGACCACTATTAAGTGTCGATGTCGACCCATCATCACTACTTCTCTGGGATTAGGCTAGATACTTACTGGGTACGCGTTGATTTACGTACTCATGCTACACTTGCTGCACTTATTGTGCAGGTATATATATGTTTCTGATGGTCCTCTGGGTACAGAGGCGTGGCTATTGTGGGGACTTTACGGTGACCTGCATTCCATGTTACGATCAGCATACATAGTCTCCATCAAGTTATTTATATTCTCTTGTCTAACTTGTATTCTAGACGGATGTTGTATTTTTATTGTACTCCTTAATAGATGCTCATGCACTTGTGACACCGAATTTTGGGGGTTCCTACTGGTTGTTCATTATTGTAGTTCACGTAAATATCATCATTTTACCGTGTAAATTCTATTTTATACTATTTAATTCATGGAAATTATGATTTCAAAAATAATAAAAGTGAGTAATTAAGTTGATCAATCACCATTGGGTTGCCTGACGTCGGCGTTAGGTGTCATCACGACCTATAGTGGATTTTGGACCGTAACAAGAGTCGTATAATTTTCTTTTGTCTTTCAAAGATCACTCAACTTTACCTAGTTTACTTGAAAGGTCATCCTTGCAGGATTTTGTACTTTTGTGAGATTTAGTAACACGGCAAAATTAAACTAATTTTTTTTTGTTAAAATACTTATTTATAACCTGGACTATTTCAAAATTCAAATCACCCGTTTACCAAATACCTGAACTGTTCCACATATATGGGTCGACTTTAACATCTTCTCTGCTCTTTATGCAATTGTAGTTGACGAAAGCTTTTTGTACTTTTGGATAATAGTTTATATCATTAAATTTTTCAGTTCTCATCTCAAAAATTATGTTACATCAAATTTACAACAATGCAAATATTTGAAAAATTTGCAAATCGTTTTTTAGATCTTAGAAAAAAAGTGTTGTTAAAGTTTAAAAACAAATTAAAAATAATGAATTGTATCATCAGATTTTTACGGTTAGTTTTACTATAATAATTTATATCATTAATTTTTTAGTTCTCTTGGACTTGACTTAGAGCCTAATGGCAACGAATTTAAATAATAATTTAAAATCACATATAAATTATAAACATTTGAAGAACCATAATTCTAAGTAGTTTAGAGCATAACCTAAGTTACAATAGAATGGTTAAATTGATTTGATTTTTTTCGTATGTCTCCATAATTATCTATTGAATGTTGACTTATAGAAGTTTGTCTTGCTCTTTCCATTGTTGTGTTCATATTTTTCGTACGTAGTTCATTTTAACTTTTTAACTTGATATAACATATTTTTGAGATGGGAACTGAAAAATTTAATGATATAAATTATTGTCCAAAAGTACCAAAAGTTTCAAATTAACTATAATTACATATATAGCAGAGAAACAATTAAAGTCGATCCATATATATATGGGATGGGTTAAATATTGGGTAAAGGAGTGGGCTGGATTTTAAAAATAATTCTTATTTAATTTAGTGTTTTAATAATTTTTTCATAAAATTATTTTTTGTCGTATCACGAAATCACACTGGGATGTACAAAATCCGACAAGAATGATCTTTTAAGTAAACTAGGTAAAGTTGAATGATTTTTAAAAGACAAAAGAAAGTTATATGATTTTGATGATCAATTATCCAAAGTTGAGTTATTTCTTAAAGACAAAAAAAGATTATATGACTTTGACGGCCAAAAACCCAAGTTGTGTGACCATATGAACCATCAACTCAATCTTCTCAAAACATTTTGTGCCAAATTTAAACTCGACAAATTCATCCGTTGACAGATTTCGTGCAATTTTTCTCTTTTTGGGGATCTTAAGCAATTACCCATGCGACTGAAAGTAATTACCTGCCTATACCCATATAGAATTCTACCTATTAAATATTTACAATAAATACCTATGTGAGCTCAAAGAAGCTAAAAGTAGCCACAATTTTAGAGAACCAAACAAGCCCTATCAAATTTCATAGAAGCACAATAGAAAAATAGAAAATGTAGATCATCACATATGGAGCATATTTTTGAGATTTTTACCTATATGTATTATATTAGACACTTATTTATATTCACTGTTTATGTTTTAACTTAATTACAAGTTGATATACAATTTACTAATTATATACAAATTAGTATTAACGGGTATCCATTTATTTTAAGAATTGAATAGGGAATATTAGTTATTCCCTCTCCCATTCTCTATTTTTTCCCCAACCTTATTTTTCTTCCTTTGATTTTCTCTGTTTTTCTCATCTATTTTATCCTCTCTTTTTTCTGGGAATTAATCAATAGATATCAATCGTTTTACTAAAGAGTTTTAACTTAGTAATTTCGTTTCATGTGGCACAATTGGTGTTCGAATTGAAATTGTCAATCAAAAAATTTTGAATGTGTTTGACCCTCCACCAATGACAATTATTAAAAAGCTTCTAAGCTTTGAATTCGAATTTAAAATTTTCAAAAATATTATTTGTTTGGATTGGATATTGTTACAAACAATTGAGAATATTCTTTGGAGTTTATATTCAATTTTGAGGATGTTTGATGAAGATTAGAGTTGATTCTGCCTGAAACTAAAAGAAGAAGAAGAAGAAGAAGAAGAAGAAGAAGAAGAAGACGACATGACATTCATGAAGATTAGGGTTGATTTTGCCTGAATTTCAGATTGAAACTCGAAGAAGAACTCGAAGAAGAAGAACTCGTAGAAGAAGAAGAAGAAGAAGAAGAAGAAGAAGAAGACATGACATTCAATATACATGCAAAATTATATTAAAATTATGTTATAGTTGTATGTAAATTATATGTAAGTTGTATTCTGTTATAATTATTTTTTTTTTAATATTTGATCACGCCTAACTATGCCTTATAAAAAGGACTAAGCGGTCGCTGCAAAAATAATCCGGTTCAAGAGTTCGGAGTCGAATCTCACAGGGAACTAACCTATTTGCTACAACTTTTAGTATCACTAATTATAAGCTCAGACAATTTTCAGAGTTCAAGATTTTATTTAATAATTAACAGAAATTATTTAGCTAAGAAAAAATGACAATAAAAACTATCAATAAGCAAGAATGAAGTTGAATTCAAGGGTAAAAGAATCTAGGGTTATTGATTTTCCCAATTGTCAGATTAATTCCTGACACGTTAGCTATAATCTCGCAGTAACACTCTATAAAGATAATGAGTTCTTGCTTACCGTACTTATCTCTCGATCAATTACGATAATTTACTAGAAGCATTCTCTCGAACTACTCTAGTTGACAATTTGTACAACTCATAAATATCACACCAAAGCTTCGTTATCTCTAATCCCGCTTTTAAATTCAAGTAATTAATCTCTTAACTTACTCGAAAGTAGCGTTGCTCAAGAACAATCTAATCAAGTATTCTTTATCAAGCAACACTAGACAACTAGACACGATTAATCAAAGGACCTTTCAATTAATCACAAGAAATACATAGTTGAACAATTATAGAGTAAAAACGGCTCAATTATATCAAAACGTAATCAAGACTTCATCCAACAATTAGTTCCATCAACCCTAGATGGAAGGTTTAGCTACTCATACTACTATGCAAGATTACAATATAGAAAGTCATAACCAATAATGGAATTAAGAATAAGATGATGAAAAACTCGTAGGAGAATTCTCCGTCTTGCTCCTTTTGTGTTCTTGCCTCCCAAGTTCTTCTAAAAACAGAGATACTCTCTTTAGGGCGAGCTGGGCTTTATATATGTCAAGGTTATTCGCCTCTCAAATTACAAAATTGGCCTTGGACGATTTTTCTCGGAAGCACGTGCGCGGCCGCGCATCGACCGCGCACTTTGGCCAGTTTCTGCCTGACATGCGTGGCCCAGTGCGCGACCGCGCATAGACCGCACACCTGGAGGATTTTCTGCAGCATTTTTTTCTTTCTTCTTTTTAAGCGCGCTAACCTCCAATTGGCCTTCAATGCTCCATATTAGCTCTAAAATACTCTTTAATATCTTCATAGCCCGGAATTGCTCCTGCAAAGCATAAAGTTCTTAATTAGAGCAATTTGTTATCATTTAACATTCAAATATCAATAAAGTGCATCTAAGTTAGAGTGCAAATAGTAACTAAACTATATAATTATAGCCTACTATCATTACCCCACACTTAAGCCATTGCTCGTCCCCGAACAATCAAACCACACTCTACAGAGGCCTAACTTCACTAAGCGACTTCCCTAACTCATCAAACCAAGAATATTTCACATAGATTGAGCACAATAGTGTAACATCTTCACCTCAAGAGTTGACTCCTACGCACCATGCAATATTCCTAACTTACTCACTTACTCTAACGCAGAGGTCAAGAATTACCTTTCCTTCATGAATCAAGTGCCTACTCACAACAAAAGAGACTCATTGCAAAATCAATAAAATTCACGCACAATGAGGGACTTCAAAATAGACAGAATTCACTCACCCTCAGAAACGATATTCTTGTGCCACAAAAGATGCTCCACAGGCTTGCCCGTAGTGTACTACTCTACTAATCGAGCTCATTCAGTCTAGGATCAAGTAGGACTTTATTTGGTTGTAATGTAGGCTGCGGGTCGGGTAGGATATATTTGGATATAAGAATGACTACACCTACCTAAGCACTTTAATACATATACTTTAACATTCAAGTCCATACTTATGTCAAACCAACACTCCACCTTCACATCAACGTATATTACCCCATACTTCTTTAAGCACAATTACATCAAAATCCACCAAAGGAATATTATTCACTACAATACAACTATTTTTTTGTTTTTTTTTTCTTTTTCAATTCAAGTGGCTCTTACTTTTTCAAAAGAGTGCACCTTTCTCCTTATTTCATTAATTCCACTCAAAAGCCAAACCAGCCACCCCACACTTTAACGTTTACACGTTCATAGCAATCCAAGTGCTCATGAGAGGTGAACAGGTTCAAATAAATGGTTAATTCAAACAAAGGGGTAAGGCTTGTAATGTGGTTGCCAAAAGAAACAGGATTACAGGCTCAAAGGGGTTAACTACGATACATAAAAATTAGGCGGTAAAATATATATATGGCTCAACAAAGAAATGCCTATGTCACTTCCAAGATTGAACAAGACTACTATTTCGCCTTGCAAACACACGGGGCAAGTTTTAGACATCAAATGCAGTGCACAGAATATAACAAGCCTCACACACACATGGCACAAGAGTCACTCCAGATTGGATCATCAAAACACTCTAGTCAGAGTACTTAAACCAAGTTAAGAACAGACAATTTAAGGCACTCTTACAAGAATCAACAACTGAGCCTAAGCGCTACACTAAAGTACCCGCTATATTAAAGGCATAACGAAGTTAAGAGATCCTATTTCCAATTCAACCCATAGCCCAAGGGTTCCTAATTTAAAAAAACAAAAAAAAATAACAAAAAAAAGACTAACTACACCCGGTTCAAATAAAACCCTAGGAAAAGAACCGTGGCCCAAAGAAAAACCAAGGGGGAATTGATACACTCCTAACAAAAGAAAGTATTTTTGTATTTGTTTTTTCTTCGACTTGAATCCCTCAAGAAACTCGTCGAATGATATCCATCGTCGGGACAAATCGAAACTTTTGAAGATTTTTGTTTTTGCTTTTTTTATATTAAGTTAACTAGTGAAACTACACTACTCTACATAACTCTATTCATACAACATACATACAAAATATCCCCCACCCCACACTTAAAATGGTGGCATGTCCCCATGCCACACAAATAAAAAAAATACGAGGTAAAGGAAACTTCCCTGGTACATCAATCCTGATTGGAGACAGTTCCGGGGTCGAGATGGCACGTCCTCCCTAGCTCATGCATCCAAGCCATGATCTTCTTCTTAGATTTTGCATTTTGGTTGGCTAGTGCATCAACTCGAGTCCCCAAATCAGTGACAGAAGTGCTTAACCCTGCCATTTCATCTTCTAGGGCTGCCATCTGACCACAGATGTTCCCTCAGTCTCAGCAACTTGCTCGTATGGGAGTGAGTCAGCCACAGCCTCAACCTCAGCCTCAGACTCAACCACAGCCTCAGCCAAAGACTCAACAGGCTCTTCTAGGTACCACTGAATCCTTCCCAATGGTCACTTTATCTGCCCGGAACTTTGGTTCTTTTTTCACTCTTCCATCCACGTTCTTGTTCTCCGGCACCCGTGCTGCCCAGCATAATCTAGTGACTAGTGAAGGGAAGAATAACCCATACCTATGCACTGGATAACAAATGAACATCTCGTCATGAATAACCTTAGCCATATCAAAATCGTGGCCATTCATGAAGCACCAGATCAATACAGCTCTGGGACCGTTCACCTCAGTGGTGTTGGAGGAAGTTAGCAGGCGGCTATAGACGAAATAAAGCCAACACTTCCCTTCAAAGGTGAGTGAGGCCGAGTGAAACTTCCGCCCCGGCGTAACCCATACTATGTCTTTGTTTGGCACACAGATTGTTCTGAAAAACAGGTTCCGGGAGGTTGGTTCTCGCCTATACGTATCATAATAGTCCTCATCCCCACCAAATACTGGCAGCCGATATGCCCTCCTAATGGAGTGTAGTGATGCATCGATACTCTTTTGTCGCACAGTGCAAATATGGTCCTCATGGTCAGAGCAGTTCTCGTAGAACTCTCGTACAACCATCAAGTTGGCCTCCTCAGGTTCTTCAAAGAAATTATCCAGCCTGCATCGAACCAACTCCTGATACATATTGGGGCAACCAAACTGGAGGGACCCCCTATCAATACCCCATTCCGGTATGGGATTCTTAGAAGCCTTCTGACTAAAACATTCCTGGCCTAAGCTTGATATAAATCTTTGCTATCAAACTGAGGTGCATTGGTTGAGGCTCGTGCCCGAGACGAGCCTGCATGACCACTAAAAGAGGCGCATGTGGTTTGTATTTTTTTTGAGGGTGTCATAGTACCTACAAAATAAATACCACTATCACTACAAGGTGGGATGTGTGAACCAATAGCGGTTACTCAGACTTCACCCGCACAATTGGTCACAAATTACATTCACGAACTCACTGTGGCATTTCAACAAACACTTGATGTGCAAATTCACCCCAAATTCCCCAAACATCCAATTATACCTCAATTCCACCACAATCTTAACAATGTCTAATCCAACCCAACAAGATGAAATTCCACTATCCTCACATACCAACAAGTATACTTAGTAATACAAAGCAAAGAAAAGAACAACAATGACTTCTACTACCATACAATTAAAAGAGAAGAAGAAAAGAAAGAAAATTGGAAAAACAAAATAAAAATAAAAACTGAAGTAAAAGGAAAATAGAAGCCATGGAACTTACCTAAAGAAGCTTGTGAGGAATAGAGATTGGGGAGTGATTGAGTAGGGAAGAGGAGGAAATGGAGATAGGTTTTTGCTTTTGAAATTGGGGAGAAGGGATGGTTTTGGGCATGTGTTTGTTGTGAGAGAGAGAAGGGTTTGTTTTGTTTTTATTTAGATTTTAGGGAAGGAATAAGGAGGGGTCGATTATTAGTAAGGAAATAAAACAAATTAACTAATGAAATAACCTAAAAACGGTGCCCGGTGCGCGGCCACGCACGTGGGGCAGTGGGGGTAAAAAAATACGTGGTCCATGCGCGGCCACGCATGTGCAACAGTAAGGGTCTAAAAGTGCGCGGTCAGTGCGCAGCCGTGCACGTTTGTCCTTCGAAATTTCTCCCTTTTAGCCACTTTTTACCTATCTCCGGATGCATTTCTTCACCCCGAGTCCTTCCGTCGCACACAATTTCATCCCTGCACACTAATAGACATGTCAATACTTTCACCGTTCAAAATCAAATACGAAAAATAAGAACAAAGAAAAAATATTGGGTTGCCTCCCAAGAAGCGCCTGATTTAACGTCGCGGCACGACGAATTACAATAAAACCATGGGTTGCCTCCCAGGAAGCACCTGATTTAACGTCACGGCATAACGCAGGCTTTCATGATTGCACTTCGCTCATATATTGGGGCTCTTCCAAAGACATCACAACTTTCTCCCCTTTTTCTTCAACCATTCCAAGGTAGTGTTTCAACCTTTGCCCATTCACTTTAAACCTAGTCGTTCCATCTTCGGACCCAATTTCTACTGCTCCACTTGAGAACACTTGCATAACTCTAAATGGTCCTGACCATCTAGATTTTAGCTTACCCGGAAATAATCTTAATCTCGAGTTGTATAACAACATTAGATCTCTGGGTTTGAAATTCAGATCTAGAATGTGCTTATCATGTATCATCTTCATCCTTTCTTTGTACAATCTTGCATTCTTGAATGCATGGAACCAGAATTCCTCGAGTTCATGTAGCTTTGTGACTCTACTTGTGCCTGCGGTTTCCATATCCAAGTTCAACTGCCGCAAAGCCCATAAGGCTTTATGCTCAAGCTCCACCGGAAGATGGAATGCTTTTCCAAACACCAACTTGTATGGAGACATACCAATTGGAGTTTTAAATGCTATGCGGTACGCCCATAATGCATCATCCAACTTCTTTCCCCAATCAGTCCTTGTCGCATTCACTGTTTTGGTCAGGACACTTTTGATTTCCCTGTTGGACACTTCCACTTGCCCACTCGTTTGTGGGTGGCAAGGTGTGGCAACCTTATGGAGAACTCCATACTTTTCTAATAGCCTTGTGAACGCTCTATTGCAAAAATGGGTTCCATCACTGATTATAGCTCTCGGAGTGCCAAAACGTGTGAAAATATTTTTCTTTAGAAAGCTTGTCACTCCTTTGGCATCATTTGTTGGAAGGGCCACAGCTTCAACCCATTTGGAGACGTAGTCAACTGGTACCAATATGTACTTGTTACCATACAAGATGACAAATGGTCCCATAAAATCAATCCCCCACATGTCAAATACTTCCACCTCTTGAATTATAGTCATCGGCATCTCGTGACGGAGAGATATGTTGCCTATCCTTTGGCACTCATCACAACTTTTCACCCAAGCATGGGCATCCTTGAATAAAGTTGGTCAATACAAACCCGAATCCAACACCTTCTCCGCTGTCCAAATTTCTCCAAAGTGCCCATCATATGGTGAAGCATGGCATGCCTACAAAACAGAAGATTGATCTTTCTCGGGGATACACCTCCGGATCATGTTATCTGCACATATTTTAAAAAGTAAAGGTTCATCCCAGTAATTAGACCGACAATCGCGAAATAACTTTTTCTTTTGAATCGAAGAGAGTTCATAAAGTACAATACTGCTTGCCAAATAATTAGCAATATCAGCATACCATGGCGTCTCCTCCATTGCCACTACTAGTAATTATTCATACGGGAATGTCTCATTTATATCTTCAACCTCTACTTTCTTTTCAGCTCCCTACAACCTTGAAAGGTGGTCTGCCACTTGGTTATCTGTTCCTTTCCTATCACGGATCTCCAAATCAAATTCTTGTAGCAACAGAACCTAATGGATCAAGCGTAGCTTTGACTCCTTCTTTGCTATCAAGTACCTAGGTATTGCATGGTCAGTATAAACAATCACTTTTGAACCAATCAAATAAGACCTGAATTTGTCGAATGCAAATATCACAGCCAACATATATTTATCAGTCATGGTATAATTGAGTTATGCACCGCTTAGCGTTCTGCTTGCATAGTAAATTGGGTGCACCAGCTTGTCCTTTTGCTTCCCCAGGACTACTACTATAGCATAGTCACTCGCGTCACGCATAAGCTCGAACGATTGCTCCTAGTTGGGTGCAACAATGATTGGTGCAGTCACCAGTCTCTTCTTCAGCTCCTCAAATGCCATCCTGCAATCATCAGAGAATACAAAGGGATGATCCTTTTCAAGGAGTTAACATAAGGGGTTAGCGATTTTTGAGAAATCTTTTATAAATCGCCAGTAGAATCCGGCGTGCCCAAGGAAACTTCTCACTGCCTTGACCGAAGTGGGTGGTGGCAACTTCTCAATCACGTCAACCTTAGCATGGTCGACCTCAATGCCTTTACTGGACACTCGATGCCCCAACACTATACCTTCTTGTACCATAAAATGGCACTTCTCCCAGTTCAACACTAAATTTATCTCCACACACCTTTTTAACACTCTTCTTAAATTGTGAAGACAGTCTTCGAATGAATCCCCCACCACTGAGAAATCATCCATAAAGACTTTCATAATATCCTCTACCATATCAGTGAAAATGGCTAACATACACCTCTGAAATGTAGACGGTGCATTGCACAGGCCAAACGGCATTCTCCGAAAGGTAAAGATGCCATACGGACAAGTAAAGGATGTTTACTCTCTATCTTAAGGGGCTATTGAGATCTGATTGTACCCCAAATATCCATCCAAAAAGCAGAAGTGAGACCGCCCAGCCAACCTATCAAACATTTGGTCAATGAATGGCAAGGGGAAATGGTCTTTCCGGGTGGCTGTATTTAGTTTTCTATAATCCATGCAAATTCGCCAACTCGTGACTGTACGAGTCGAGATCAACTCGTTATTCTCATTTTGCATGACTGTCATTCCACCCTTCTTTGGCACACACTAAACTGGGCTGACCCAGTTACTGTCAGAGATGGGGAAGATGATACCCGCATCTAACCACTTGATCACTTCTTTCATGTTCAGGTTCAACCTTCTTTGATATTCTCTGGAAGGTTTGTTCCCCTCTTCCAAGAGAATCTTATGCATACAAAAGGCCGGGTTGATGCCCTTTATATCTGCCATGGTCCAACCAATAGCAGTCTTACATACCTGTAACACCTGTAGGAGTTGTTCTACCTACACAACTAACAAACCGGATGAGATAATAACATGTAAAGTAGAGTTAGGCCCTAAGAAAGCATACCTAAGGTGAGCTAGAAGCAGTTTCAGGTCCAACTGTGGTGGCTCCTCTATTGATGGCTTCGCAGATGGTGTTGCCCTTTTTACAATGTGTAGTGGCTCGAACTGGGGTTCCCTTTTCCAGAACCCTTGACCTTCGAGAGACATGACCCAATCTGCCAACTCTTCACCATCCACATCTTCCAAATTCATCAAGCAAGCTTCTAACAGATCTCTGACATT
The DNA here is from genome assembly GCF_000390325.3 of Nicotiana tomentosiformis. Classification (NCBI taxonomy): domain Eukaryota; kingdom Viridiplantae; phylum Streptophyta; class Magnoliopsida; order Solanales; family Solanaceae; genus Nicotiana; species Nicotiana tomentosiformis. The sequence goes on along the minus strand of NC_090822.1, from coordinate 10,560,126 downwards.
AAGGGTCTCATCCTCCTCTTGTAGTATTACATCCACTGCCTCCACTAGTGAACAATTTGCAAATTCGCTGGGCCTCCTCATAGATTGTTGATACTTGAATATTATTTCCTCATTATTCAACCTCATTTTTAACTCTCCAATCTTACAGTCGATCAATGCTCTCCCAGTGGCTAAGAACGGCCTCCCCAAAATTATTGGTATTTCTTCGTCAACTTGACAGTCAAGAATAATGAAGTCGCAAGAAATACAAACTTCCCCACTTAGACGAGCACATCATCTGAATTCCTGTCGACCTTTTGACTGTGCGATCAGATAATTGCAACAACATTGAGGTTGGTCTAGCTCTACCAATGCCTAATTTTGTGTAGATTGCCAAAGGCATCAAGTTGATACTGGCTCCTAAGTCACATAATTGTAACGACCCGGCCGGTCGTTTTGAGTATTACAACCCTGCTTCCCCATTTACTGCTCAAATTTTACTTTATAGTTGTTGTGTGACTTGCCGGGATAATTGGTTCGGGTCCGGTGAGGTTTTGGAATGAATTGGAACACTTAGTTCCAAGGTTTAAAGCTTAAGTTAAAATAGTGACCGGATGTCGAATTATGTGTAAACGATCCCGGATTGGAGTTTTGATGATTCCAACAACTCCCTATGGTAATTTTGGACTTAGGAGCATGTCTAGAAATATTTTTGGAAGTACGTAGTGGAATTTGGCATGAAATGCCGAAAGTTAAATGTTTGGGAAGTTTGACTGGGGGGTTGACTTTTTTATATCGGGGTCGAAATCTGATTTCAAAAATTGGAATATGTCTGTAATTTGACTTGTGTGCAAAATATAAGGTCAATCGGACGTGATTTGATAGGTTTCGGCATCGTTGGTAGAATTTAGAAATTTATTAGGCTAGAATCCGTGTGTAGTTCGTATTTTTGAGGTTGTTAGGTATGATTTGAGACCTCGAGTAGGTCCGTGTTATGTTATGGATATTATTGGTATGTTCGGACGGGGACCCGAGGGCCTCGGGTGAGTTTCAGATGGTTAACGGATTGAATTTTAAATTTGGAAGAATGCTGGAACTGAAGCCTTCTGGTGTAATCGCACCTGGGGAAAAGTGGTCGCCGGTGCGAGCTTGCAAGTCCGAGCAGGGGAGTGCTGAAGCGAGGAGCTCAGGTGCGGAAGGAGCTTCGCAGGTGCGGAATCGCACTTGCGCGAGAAGGAGCGCAGATGCGGGCAGAGGGCTGTGAGGCATTGGTCGCAGGTGCGAGGGAATTTCCGCACCTGCGTGAGCGCAGATGCGGACGGAAGCGCGCAGAAGTGGAAACTGGGCTGGCGAGTGGAGTCCTCAAATGCGACATTTTTCTTGCACAAGCGGATGCGCATGTGCGCAAATCTTGTTCGCAGATGCGGAAATCGATTGGGCAGAACCTTAAAATTCGAGGGTTCAGCATTTTCACCCATTTTCGAATTTTGGAGCTTAGGTTGGGCGATTTTGGAGAGGAAATTTTTCGCACAACTTGGGGTAAGTGTTCTTAACTCCTTTGTGATTATATTCCATGAATTAATCTTCATTTTTGGTGTAAGATTATTGAATCTTCAAGAAAAATAGAAGAAAATTTCTATAATGTCACAAAACAAAATTTTCAAGTTTGAATACCAATTTGGAGCCGGATTTGAGTGAAATTAGTATGGTTGAACTTATAATTGGATGGGTTGTCGTATTTTGTAGGTTTGGTCAGATTTCGAGATGTGAGCCCCACGGGTAATTTTTGGCGCGTAATTTCGAATTTTATGAAAAATATTAGCGTTTTGATATGGAATTAATTCTTATAAATTGTGTGGACTGTGTCAAATTGTTGTGACTAGATTCAAGCCATTTGGAAGTTGATACGCGCAGAATGGAATTTCTGGAGCATTGCTTAGCTTGCTCGACATTGGATTTGGCTTGTTCGAGGTAAGTAACTTTTCTAATCTTGGAGTTAAGGGTACGAACCCTGAATATATGTATTTCGTGAATTGTTGGAAGGTGACGCACATGCTAGGTGACGGGCGTGTGGGCGTGCACTATAGAAATTGTGACATAATTATTTCAGTTGAAGTTTGTAGTTAAATGATCTTGACATTTTCCATGCGATTTTATGAGTTAAAGAAATTGAGCTGAAAAGCATATTAAAAATCATGTTGAGGCTATGTGCCAGTATTATTGGGACCCACAGAGGTCATATTGTTATGAAATATTTATTTTCAAATGAAAATTTATACTCAGTCATATTCATTTCATTCCATATCATATCTCAGTCTCTGTTGTTATTTATTGATATATCATATCATTATTTTTGGGCTATTCTCATGACATTGTGAGCCCATGAAAGAGATACTGGAGAGATTGATGACTGAGGGAGGCCGAGGGCCTGATTGTGAGGATATTTTTGGGATCGGGTTGCACGCCGCAGCAGGCCATGCTGGCTTTATATATATTATACTATTGCACGTGAGTTGGCCGTGCGAATTTATATATTATACTATTGCACGTGAGTTGGCCGTGCAGATCTATATATTATACTATTGCACGTGAATTGGCCGTGCAGATCCAGATATTATTATAGCACGTGAGTTGGCCGTGTAGATCCAGATATTATTATAGCACGTGAGTTGTCTGTGCGGATCCAAATATGATATTATAGCACGTGAGTTGTCCGTGCAGCACGTGAGTTGTCCGTGCTTATAGAGTTTGAGCTGTAAGAGCCCCTCATGAGTCTGTACACCCCCAGTGAGCGCAGTTGACTATAAACAGGGATCGGATTGCACGCCGCAGCATGTATTATATAGCGCTGAGTGATTGAGTGTGCTGAGAACAGTGAGAGAGAATGCGAGACAATGAGATTAAGTACTCTGAGACTGTGAGTACATCAGTGCAATCTCTGAGATACATTGCATTGAAATGGACACATGACATATATGCATAGAGATATGTTTTCCTCATGCTGTACGGTATCACATTATTCATGATTTTTTACACATGTTGACAGATGGGCATAGTGATGCATTTGTTTTACTCTGGTTATCTGGGAAAGAAAATGAGATAGTTTATTTACTATTGAAATGATTTTTGGAAGAATTACTGTTCTCAAATTATTCATATTTTTGGCAACTTCGGCAAACGATTTGGGTTTTCACTGATGTATTTGAAAGGAAGAACTATTATTTTTGAAATCATGTTTCAGCTGAGCATTTTTATCTCTGTGTTTCTTCTGGTACTATTTGGTTTATGCTGTTATGGACTATTGTAGACTAGTGGTTTTGGACCCGACCTTGGTAGAAACTCGTCACTGCTTTCAACCTACGGCTAAGTTTGTTACTTACTCAGTACATGGGTCGGTTGTACTAATACTACACTTCTGCACATTGCGTGCAGATATTGGTTGTACTTGTTGTTGTGCTCGTTGGTTGCGGGATCTGAAGATGTACCTGCGTTCCTGTTGTAGCTGCCTCTTGTTTAGGGTAGCCTTAGATTTATAAAAGCTCTGTTTATGTATTATTCAAGCAGACTATGTATTTATTTCATTTCCTCTTTGTACACTCTATTCTTAGAAACTCATGATTTGTACTACCAGTTTTTGGGGAGATGTATTGGTTTTAGATATTTTCTTTTAATTAATTTTGTTGGAATTGGATTGTTGGAAATTGGTTTACCTAACGGGTTGGGTTAGGTACCATCATGAATAGTGGGATTTTGAGTCGTGACAAGGTGGTATCAGAGCCCTAGGTTCATAAGTTCTACAAGTCATGAGCAAGTGTCTAGTAGAGTCTTGCGGATCGGTATGATGACGTCCATACTTATTTTCGAGAGGCTACAGGGCATTTAGGATATATAATTCTCATCTTTCTTTCCTTATCGTGCAGGATTAATTCAGCTTAGGACATAATTCTTTGAATTCCTTCCATGTATTCGTATGCGCACATGAGCGCTCCATATCAGTTGTGCATCATCGGCTTGTGATTGCATGAATGAGGTTCGAAATGTGTATTCTGTGTTTTGGTGATGGGCCAGTTTGGAGGACTTGAGGCCATGGTTAGACCGCAGCTTAAGCTCGGTAGCTTCAGTTGTAAATTGTGCTTTTGGATTCATATGTTCGGTAATGTTCCTTATATGAGAGTGGAGAGTTTCCTTTCTGCCAGCAAGGCGTATGCGTGGAGATTTGAAATTGAATCTTGCTGAGAAACTTGACTTGAGTGATAAGAGAATGATTGTGAGCTTAGAGGATGATCGGAGTATTTTATGGTTGGTGTCACATGAGCTTGAGAAGAATTTCCATTGAACTGACTGCAGCATTATGGCAGTAAGAGAGTATGGTCATTGTGAGTTATCGAATGTTTTGATTTATGGCTTTGAGCCAAGTGGGGGAGTCTGCTATCAGCAAATTAATTCATGGCTAGGTGTCAAAATTTTGTTTTGATCTGAAGATTACTTCGGAATTAGTTATGACTTGCAAAAGTTGAGATCGATGATGACTCGAATAAGGAAATTCCTGGATATGGGTTATATTGCACTTATGAGTACATGAAAATTGTGGGATGAGTGAGTTATTATGGGTGAATGATATAGTGCGCACGGAGTATGAATTTGATAGGTGGTGTTAAAGTAGAGTTACTTCTTTGAGTGTTGTTGTGCTAATGGGGAACGTGTCTTTTGGCCCATTTGGGCGGTGCAATTAAATTTGAGCAAAGTGGGTGACTCCCGAGAAAATTCTAGTAGGTATGAGAATTATATATAGCAATTGAGAAAGTTTCTGGACTTGCGTATGGTTAAATTCTGAGATTTTCGTTTGATGGTGCCTGGACTTGCGGGAATTCTATATGACTATGGATTCTACACTTTTATATAAGGAAGGTAAGAAGAACAATTTCAAATTCACATAAGGTGTTCTCAGAGTAAGGGTTATAGTTGTAGTAGTTTTGAAAGTGCTTAAGAAGAGTACAGTTGCTTATGGGTCGTAGGGCGTTGTGGTTCTATGCTAAGGTTTGTAGGATAAGTTGTGGTTAAAGATCATGGTATTTTAGCAAGAAGAAGTATCAATCTGAAGACAAATTCGGAAGGGACTTAGAGAAAATAGGATAACTGGGTAGTAGGTTGGATCAGTATGGTAATGGATATGATCGGTTCTTTGGGTGTTTATGATGTGGGGGTTTTCTACAGGTGCTTTGTGGCAATACACCTGGACTTGGCGACCTACGTGGCTTGGTCGAGTTAGAGGAATTTAGTTTTAAGGGCTTGATTATGTGCAAATGAATTCCAAAGTATTCTTGATGGTTTCTACCGGTGTGAAGAACGTGTTGTGTATTGTGATTTCCTCCTGGAAAGAAGCAAGAGAAAGGTTTGTAACTAAAATGGTATGTAAATTATTGGTGTTATATGAGAAAGGAGCGGACTTCAGAAGGAACATTGTATTTTGACTTACAGATGTATAAATTAGTATTGCGGTACTCACATGGTTGATAGACTATGATATTCAAATTGTCAAGTGGCACGAAAAAACTTTTAAAGTATTTCTCGTGGGATGATCGTGTATGAGAGAGGTGTTAGGCATTCGGGCGGTGGACATGGAATCAAATATGGTGATTTACGTGTTCTATGAATTTGGAATTTGGGAGTTTCAGGAGCAGATTGTACATGGTTGCGGACTGTGAAGTCGTGGCCGAAGCTAGTCAGATGATAGGATGTATTATGAATTAGTCGCGGTGAATTTTTTGGAGGACTATTTATCTACTATGGGTGACCAGAGTTGATTTGGGGGTCCATTGATAGGCCCAATTAAGATGTGTATTCTACACCGAGCCGGAATGATTGGTTCCATACTGCTATTATTGAGGGATGTGTCATTCGGTTGATGTTGAACTTATTCATGTTCTCAAATGATCTGTGAGTTACTCCTTTATTCTACGAGGAGTTGTGATTCATTGGTTATGTGTACAGATGGTGCGGTTCTATTTGAGCTTTATAGCGAAATTTGAGTGTGATGAGTATTTGGGTATTACTTGATCGATAGCGTAATGGTTATGTCATTTCAGGTTTTGTGTGGTATTTTATTCAATTGCCTCTCCGTCGTTATTAATTTGGAACAGGGTGGCTTGGGGTATATAATATGAACCTCGTGTTAGAATCGGGTGATGGTTCTACGGTGTATGATGAATTTTCAGCGTTTCGTTGAAGAGGTACTTGTTAATCTGGCAGGGCAGTTCTCTCATTTGAGTCATTTTCCATGACTGGGTACATTTGAATTGTTGCGTATTAGTGCACGGATGGCACGAGTTGTGGCTCTGAGTTATATTGGTGCGGTATGTGTGTGGAACAATTATGTTTAGTAATATAAGATCATTGGACCTGGAATGGGTACTATCAGGTTTAATTTCGGAATATTTGAGAGTATAATATTGAAAGTCGGCTCAGAAAGTGATTATGGTTCCGGTTGGGGCAAGAGATCTCCATGACTTGTTGGTCTGATAAGGGGTTACGAGATTCTGCATGTTTCTTTTATTATCAACAGTGTACGAAGGTTTTGGGATAAGGTTTGGTTCGATATGGGTTTAATACTAGTATGTGGGTGGTTTTGTAGTAGTCACTGTGATCAGGAATAGTGCTACGAGCATGTGAGTTGTGTAATATGAAGGTGATTATGTTTGTGGTTATGGTTATGGCTTGATACAGCTTGTTCAAATGCATATAGTGTGTAAATGTAAGATTCGTGTCTTGAAAGAAATTCTAAAGTTTGGAAATTAAATTCCAAGGTTTATGGGCTAAAGTTAAATCAATGATTTCAGTTGTAATATGTTTTCAAGCCTATGTGGGATATGGTAACGTGGGTTCACCCCCCGCGTATGTGTGTGGTAAGATGGAACAGTGATTTGATGGCTTGGAAACAACTCTTGGCACATTCGAGGACGAACGTATGTTTAAGTGGGGGAGAATGTAACGAGCCGGCCGGTCGTTTTGAGTATTACAACCCCGCTTCCCCATTTACTGCTCAAATTGTACTTTACAGTTGTTGTGTGACTTGCCGGGATAATTGGTTCGGGTCCGGTGAGGTTTTGGAATGAATTGGAATACTTAGTTCCAAGGTTTAAAGCTTAAGTTAAAATAGTGACCGGATGTCAAATTATGTGTAAACGACCCCGGAATGGAGTTTTGATGATTCCAACAGCTCCGTAAAGTGATTTTGGACTTAGGAGCTTGTCTAGAAATCTTTTTGGAAGTACGTAGTGGAATTTGGCTTGAAATGCCGAAAGTTAAATTTTTGGGAAGTTTGACCGGGGGTTGACTTTTTGATATCGGGGTCGGAATCCGATTCTGGAAATTGGAATAGGTCCGTAAAGTGAAATGTGACTTGTGTGCAAAAGTTTAGGTAAATCGGGCGTGATTTGATAGGTTTCATCGTCGTTTGTAGAATTCGGAAATTTGGAAATTTATTAGACTTGAATCCGTGTGTAGTTCGTATTTTTGAGGTTGTTAGGTATGCTTTGAGGCCTCGAGTTGGTCCGTTTTATGTTATGAAACTTGTTGGTATGTTCGGACAGGGACCCGAAGGCCTCGGGTGAGTTTCAGATGGTTAACGGATTGATTTTTGAATTTGGAAAATTGCTGGAACTTAAGCCTTCTGGTGGAATCACACCTGCGGAAAGGTGGTCGCAGGTACGAGCTCGCAAGTGCGAGCAGGGGAGCGCTAAAGCGAGGCGCGCAGGTGCAGAACCGCACCTGCACGAGAAGGAGCGCAGATGCCGGTAGAGGGCTGTGACGCATTGGTCGCAGGTGAGAGGGAATTTCCACACCTGCATGAGCGCAGATGCGGACGAAAACGCGCAGAAGCGTCAGGCGAGTGGAGTCCGCAAATGCGATGTTTTGCTCGCGCGAGCGGATGCGCAGGTGCACAAATCTTGTCCGCGGGTGCGGAATTCGACTAGGAAGAACCTTAAAATTCGAGGGTTCAACATTTTCACCCATTTTTGGATTTTGGAGCTTGGGTTGGGTGATTTTGGAGAGGAAATTTTCCACACAACTTGGAGTAAGTGTTCTTAACTCCCTTGTGATTATATTTCATGAATTAATATTTATTTTAGGTGTAAGATTATTGAATCTTCAAGAGAAATAGAAGGAAATTTTTATAATGTCACAAAATGAATTTTTCAAGTTTGAATACCGATTTGGAGTCGGATTTGAGTGAAATTAGTATGGTTGAACTTATAATTGGATGGGTTATCGTATGTTGTGGGTTTCGTCAGATTTCGAGATGTGGGCCCCACGGGGGATTTTTGGCGCGTAATTTCGGATTTCATGGAAAATATTAGCGTTTTGATATGGAATTAATTCTTATAAATTGTGTGGACTGAGTCAAATTGTTGTGACTAGATTCAAGCCATTTGGAAGTTGATACGCGCAGAATAGAATTTCTGGAGCATTGCTTAGCTTGCTCGACATTGGATTTGGCTTGTTCGAGGTAAGTAACTCTTCTAATCTTGGAGTTGAGGGTATGAACCCTGAATATATGTATTCGTGAATTGTTGGGAGGTGACGCACATGCTAGGTGACAGGCGTGTGGGCATGCACTATAGAAATTGTGACATAATTGTTTCTGTGGAAGTTTGTAGTTAAATGATCTTGGCATTTTCCATGTGATTTTATGAGTTAAAGAAATTGAGCTGAAAAGCATATTAAAAATCATGTTGAGGCTATGTGCCAGTATTATTGGGACACATAGAGGTCATATTGTTATGAAATATTTATTTTAAAATGAAAATTTATACTCAGTCATATTCATTTCATTGCATATCATGTCTCAGTCTCTCTTGTTATTTATTGATACATCATATCATCATTTTTGGGCTATTCTCATGATATTGTGAGCCCATGAAAGAGAGACTGGAGAGATTGATGACTGTGGGAGGCCGAGGGCCTGATTGTGAGGATATTTTTGGGATCGGGCTGCACGCCGCAGTAAGCCATGTTGGCTTTATATATATTATACTATTGCACGTGAGTTGGCCGTGCGGAACTATATATTATACTATTGCACGTGAGTTGGCCGTGTGGATCTATATATTATACTATTCCACGTGAGTTGGCCGTGCGGATCCAGATAATATTATAGCACGTGAGTTGGCCGTGCGGATCCAGATATTATTATAGCACGTGAGTGATTATTATAGCACGTGAGTTGTCCGTGCAGCACGTGAGTTGTCCATGCGGATCCAGATATGATATTATTGCACGTGAGTTATTCGTGCAGCACGTGAGTTGTCCGTGCTTATAGCGCTTGGGCTGTAGGATCCCCTCATGAGTCGGTACACCCCCAGTGATTGCAGTCGACTATAAACAGGGATCGGGTTGCACGCCGCAGCAGGTATTGTATAGCGCTAAGTGATTGAGTGTGCTGAGCACAGTGAGAGAGAATGCGAGACAATGAGATTGAGTACTCTAATACTGTGAGTACATGAGTGCAATCTCTGAGATACATTGCATTGACATGCACACATGACATATATGCATAGAGATGTGTTTTACTCCTGTTGTACGGTATCACATTATTCATGATTTTTCACACATATTGACAGATGGGCATAGTGATGCATTTGTTTTACACTGGTTATCTGGGAAAGAAAATGAGATATTTTATTTACTATTGAAATGATTTTTGGAAGAATTACTGTTCTCAAATTATTCATATTTTTGGCAACTTCGGCAAATGATTTGGGTTTTCACTGATGTATTTGAAAGGAAGAACTATTATTTTTGAAATCATGTTTCGGCTGAGCATTTTTATCTCTGTGTTTCTTCTGGTACTATTTGCTGTATGTTGTTATGGACTGTTGTGGACTAGTGGTTTTGGACCCGACCTTGGTAGAAGCTCGTCACTGCTTTCAACATACGGCTAGGTTTGTTACTTACTCAGTACATGGGGTCGGTTGTACTAATACTATACTTCTGCACATTGCGTACAGATATTGGTTGTCGTTGTTGCTGTGCTCGATGGTTGTGGGATCTGAAGGTGTACCTGCGTTCCTGTTGTTGCTGCCTCTTGTTCAGGGTAGCCTTAGATTTATAAAAGCTCTGTTTATGTATTATTCAAACAGACTATGTATTTATTTCATTTTCCCTTTGTACACTCTATTCTTAGAAACTCATGATTTGTACTACCAGTTCTTGAGGAGATGTATTGGTTTTAGATATTTTCTTTTAATTAATCTTATTGGAATTGGATTGTTGGAAATTGGCTTACCTAACGGGTTGGGTTAGGTGCCATCACGACTAGTGGGATTTTGGATCGTGACAACAATGCTTTAGCAAAAGCATAACTTCCTGTGCATAGGATAGTGAAACTACCGGGATCAGACAATTTTTGAGCCATAGGTCTTGTCACTACCGCAGTTCAAGTTTGAGTTAGAGTTACAGTAGATAGATTCTGGAAGTCAAATTTTCGAGATATCAGATCCTTCATCATTTTTGCATAGACTATCATTTCCCTCAAAGAATCCATCAGCAAAATATTCAATTGAATTTGTCTAAGCATTTCCATGAATTTTCTGTATTGATCATCTTTCTTTTGCTTTTCCAACCTTTGAGGGAATGGTGCAAGAGTTAGCTTATGACAACTGGTTGGTGTCTTTTCTTTATTAGGATCCTTTTCCACCACTTATTCTGGGTCATGAGAGTGGCTATGTTTTCTGCATTTGTATTGTTTAGGTCAAGAGCACCAGAATGTACTATTGGAGTGAGTGTTATATCTCTCGTCATCCAGCCTGAATTTTGAGCCATCTTGTCAAGAAGAACCTTGCACTCTGTGAATGTTTTGCTCAAGAATGCACCCCCAGCGGAAGCATCTACATTGGCCATCAGACCATCAGCCAAACCCATATAGAATATCTGTCCTAGCATCTGATCTGGAATGCCATGGTGTGGACTCTTCACTAGCATACCCTTAAATCTCTCCCAGGTTCCCTGCAAAGTTTCAGTCAGTTTCTGCCTGAATTGCAATATCTCATCAATTTGCCTCGCAGTTTTGTTGGGTGGATAGAACTTGTTTAAGAACTGCTTGACTAGTTCCTCCCAAGTAGCAATGGAGTTTATTGGGAGCGAATTCAGCCAACTTTGAGCCTCCCCGGTCACTGAGAATGGGAACAGTAATAATCTGATTGCTTTAGGAGTCACATTCGGTTGTCTTTGAGTGACACAAATTGATAGAAAGTTCTTCAAATGTTGTTGTGGGTCTTCGATGTACGAACCAGAGAACATCCATTTATTCTGCAGCAAGTGCAACATGTTGTTGGTAATCTGAAATGTCTCTGCTTGTCTCGGAGGGACTGCAATTGCGTTGGCCAGGTTATCAACAGTTGGTTGCGCCCAATCATATAGACCAACTTCCGGCACAAGAGGTGCTACCACTCCGATGTTTGGGTCAACTCGATCATTCCTATTGTTCTCGTTGACGTTCTCGACGTCGTCCATTTCAATTTCGAATTGTTCGTCTTGTTTTAGCTATTTGCCCTTCTTGTTAGCCCGATTCAATGCCCTGAATGCTTTCTCGGGATCTGAGAGTCCTTCAAAAGGTTCACCCGTTCTCAAGGAGCTTCTAGGCATGCACCTGAGTCACAGAAGAGTTCATACGTGAGAATTTCAATGGAAATATTTATTTTTTTACACCACAGAAAATCTATCTAAACTAAAATTCCTAGCAATTCTTCCAAGTTGTAATAAATAACATCGTTAGTTTCCCGACAACGGCGCCAAAATTTGATCACGCCCAACTATGCCTTATAAAAAGGACTAAGCAGTCGCTGCAAAAATAATCCGGTTCAAGAGTCCGGAGTCAAATCCCACACTAACCTATTTGCTACAACTTTTAGTATCACTAATGACAATTTTCAGAGTTCAAAATTTTATTTAATAATTAACAGAAATTATTTAGCTAAGGAAAAATGACAATAAAAACTATCAATAAGCAAGAATGAAGTTGAATTCAAGGGTAAAAGAATCTAGGGTTATTGATTTTCCCAATTGTCAGATTAATTCCTGACACGTTAGCTATAATCTCGCAGTAACACTCTATAAAGATAATGAGTTCTTGCTTACCGTACTTATCTCTCGATCAATTACGATAATTTACTAGAAGCATTCTCTCGAACTACTCTAGTTGACAATTTGTACAACTCATAAATATCACACCAAAGCTTCGTTATCTCTAATCCCGCTTTTAAATTCAAATAATTAATCTCTTAACTTACTCGAAAGTAGTGTTGCTCAAGAACAATCTAATCAAGTATTCTTTATCAAGCAACACTAGACAACTAGATACGATTAATCAAAGGACCTTTCAATTAATCACAAGAAATACATAGTTGAACAATTATAGAGTAAAAACGGCTCAATTATATCAAAACATTATCAAGACTTCATCCAACAATTAGTTCCATCAACCCTAGATGACAGGTTTAGCTACTCATACTACTATGCAAGATTACAATATAGAAAGTCATAACCAACAATGGAATTAAGAAGAAGATGATGAAAAACTCGTAGGAGAATTCTCCGTCTTGCTCCTTTTGTGTTCTTTCCTCCCAAGTTCTTCTAAAAACAGAGATACTCTCTTTTAGAGTGAGCTGGGCCTCATATATGTCAAGGTTAGTCGCCTCTCAAATTACAAAATTAGCCTTGGACGATTTTTCTCGAAAGCACGTGTGCGGCCGCGCATCGACCGCGCATTTTGGCCAGTTTCTGCCTGACATGTGTGGCCCAGTGCGCGGTCGCGCATAGACCGCGTACCTGGAGGATTTTCTTCAACATTTTTTTCTTTCTTCTTTTTAAGCGTGCTAACCTCCAATTGGCCTTCAATACTCCATATTAGCTCCAAAATACTCTTTAGCGTCCTCATAGCCCGAAATTGCTCCTGCAAAGAATAAAGTTCTTAATTAGAGCAATTTGTTATAATTTAACATTCAAATATCAATAAAGTGCAGCTAAGTTAAAGTGCAAATAGTAACTAAACTACATAATTATAGCCTACTATCAATATTGTATGAAAGTTAAAAAATAGTTGTATAATGTATGAATCATTGTATGAAATTTATATTTAAGTTATAAATACTATCCTTTTACATAAAGTTGTTGATATGTATCAAAACTGTATTAAGAAAGAAAAAATTGATAGGAATTTTAGAGAAACAAAAGAGCACACCATATAAAATATATACAAATCATATACAAAATACATACAAAAGACATATTTGTAGAAAATTTGTCTTAAAATTGTATTTAAGTTGTACGAAAAAGGGCCGAAACCGCCCTCAGACTATTCAATTTGGTACAAATATGCCCACCATCGTTATCTTTCTGGGTTACTTATGCCCCTACGGCTAATGGTCAATACCAAATTAAAAAAAGTTTACTTAAATTACACGTGACAATTTTTTATTGGTCAAATTTTAAACCATGACCTCAATTAAATAAACTCACCCTTAACATATTTTTTTACCCAACCCAAAAATTCGACCCACCTTGAAAAATGGCCAAACTCTTGATTGTCAAAAAAATTATCTTCTCCATCTTTCCAATTCTACCACCATCTTAGCTTCCATCATCCCCTTTCCTCCATAGCAATCATGCTGCCACCACATTTTTAGTCTAGGGGAAGTTTTGATCCTTTTTCATATTTGTATCATCTTCTTCATTTTACATTTATCATTGGAGCTGTCATTTTTCGAAAATGTTTGTCAAAAGACCTTAATTTTCACATTCAAATGACACTTACAATGGTAATTCTTTTTTTTCTTTCTCATCACATAAGATAATCAAAGAACCCATTATGAATTCATGGGCTTTAAATTTCGAAATAGTCCAGTTTTTTTTTTTATAATGTTTTGTAAATTTTACAAATTCTTAATAAATTGTTAGACCCAAATAGTAATTTATTCTTGAAAATAAAAATTTTATGGCCTAGGTACTCCTCCTTGAACAAACTCCTAATTTTACAACAAAAAAAGGCATCAAATCGAAAAACAAATTAAAAATTTTCTAACGGGCCCTTTCGATTAACATAATATTCTCGTTGTTATTGTTCGAAAATGGAGGAATGGAGCAAAATGAGACTCATGGTTATGCTGGAAGCATGATTGTTACGGAGGAAAGAGGGTGGTGGCAGCTGGTGATGGTAGAGTTAAAAAGATGGAGAAGTTAATTTTTTTAACAATTAAGAGTTTGGCCTTTTTTTAGGTGGGTCGGATTTTGAGGTTGGGTAAAAAAAGGGTTAAGAGTGGGTTTATTTAATTGGGGTCATAGTTTAAAATTAGATCAATAAAAATTTATCACGTGTAATTTAAATAAACTTTTTTATTTAGCATTGATCGTTAGTCATAGGGGCATAAGTGAGCTAGAAAGATAACGGTGGGGGCAATAGGTGGACGGAGGGCATATTTGTACCAAATCGAATAGTCTGAGGATAGTTTTGGCCATTTTTTGTAAGTTGTATGATATTGTAGTTGTATTTAACTGAGTAAAAATAATGTGTGAAAGTTGTAGATAAATTACAAATAAGTTGTATACTATATAATAAGTTGTATATTATATAATTAGTTGTATAAAATTTATTTTTAGTTTATATGTTGTTGTAGATGTATCAAATTTGTACGAAATTTTATTTTTAATTTGTAAGCGGCAGAGAATAGGGAAAGATGAGAGGAGAGAGAAAAAAGTGTAACTGAATCCCCTAATTTAAGGTACTAATAATGGATTGTATATGAAGAAAGGTGGCAAAGAATATGGAAAGAAGAGATGAGGAAAAAAAAGGAAAGGGTATAACTGAATCCCTAATTTAAGTTATTAATAATGGATTGTATAAATAAATTGCAAGAAACACAGTTAGGTCGGGTAATATACAAATCTACAATAATTTTGATAAATAAGTATCAAATATTGTATAGGAACGAATTTTTTATATATTTAGCTTAAAATTTTTTACCAAACCCACTTTTAGTCATCTTTAGATAAACCCAAACTTCATATTCGGATTCTTACCAATATTTACAACAAGTTTTGATAATATCCACCCGAGTTGAAAGTCAAAAGTTTCAATCCCAAACTCAGATATTTAAAAGCTCCTTCAATGGTGGACCAATTTTATTTTTCTTCAATTATTAACCACCAAATTCGGACCATAACCATAGTTTTGGATTTGCAAAATGGCACCCAGATGATTCTACAATAGCAGTTAAGGTATACTGTTATAGTATATTATATACTATTATAGTATATTGTTAAAGTGTATTATATATTATTACAGTATGCTATTGTAGTATATTGTCTACTATTATAGTATATTGTTATAATATATTATAATAGAGTTATATACTCTTGCACTATAATAGTGCAGAGCTATATACTGTTGAAGTATATTGTAGTAAACTATATAATATAGTGGTATACTATTGGACTATGTTTCTTCAAGCTCAACAATAACGGGCCTTGAATTATGAGTATAAAGGAATTCAATTAAATATAAAATATAAAGATAAAATATAGATTAAAGATTCTAATCAATATAAAATACAGTCATTCCAAAGCAATAACATTAAGTATCTGGTATTACTTAAATTTTACATGATAATTTAAATATATAAAAATACAATCATTCAATATAAATTAAAATCTACGTACTCTTATGAGGCTATCCCGAAGAGAAAAGAAGAAAGAGAATTTAAAAAAAAGGGTATGGTAGAAATTAAAAGGAAAAGGTTAAATTAATGATGTATAATTTGGAAATATAAATTTATTTTAAGGTTATTTTTGTCTTGAAAAAAAATCAATTTTCTACTTCTGCTTTTGCTTCTTGGAAGAAGTAAAAATTTATAGCTTCTCCCCAAAAGTAGAAAAGTTGCTTCTGTTACTCCTCAAAAGCACTTTTTCATCTTGATCAAATACCTCAAATTTTTCAAAAAGTATATTTTTGACAAAAAATGTAACGACCCGGCCGGTCGTTTTGGGAGTAATAGCCCTGATCCCCTATTTTCTGCTTTCCCCGTATCCGTTTTTGCTTATGTGACTTGTCGGGAGGTCTTGTTTTTGATTTCGGAGTGTTTTGGGACACGTAATCCTTAAAACGGAAGCTTAAGTTTTAGGATTTTGACAGTAGTCGGAACTATGTGAAGATGACTCCGGAATAGAGCTTTGTCGATTTCGTTAGCTCTGTTGGGTGATTTTGGGCTTAGGAGCGTGTCCGCACTATGAATTTGAGGTCTGTAACTAATTTAGGCTTAAAATGGCGAAAGTCGAATTTTTGGAAAGTTTGACCGGGGGATTTAACTTTTTGATATCGGAGTCGGAGTCGGATTCCGAAAGTTGAAGTAGGTCCGTAATGTTGAATATGACTTGTGTGCAAAATTTGAGGTCAATCGAACGTGGTTTGATAGGTTTCGGCATCGTTTGTGGAATTTAAAATTTTCAAAGTTCATTAAGTTTGGATTGGAGGGTGATTCATGTTTTTGTTGTTGTTTGGCGTGTTTTGAGGGCTCGACTAAGTTCGTTAGTGTTTTAGGACTTGTTGGTAGATTTGGTTGAGGTCCCGGGGGCCTCGGGTGTATTTCGGATGCTTACCGATTTGAATTTGGACTTAGGCAAATGGCTGAAGCTTTCTGATATCTGGTAGTTTCACGCCTGCGGTGGGGAGACCGCAGGTGCGTACTCGCACGTGCAGATGAAGGAGCGCAAATGCGGGATTTGGCAGCCCAAGTTGGGTTTGCAGGTGCGGAGGTAATTGCGCAGAAGCGGCCTCGCTTCTGCGGTTGGTCTGTGCGCAGGAGCGGTGAGGGTCGCAGGTGCGGTCCCTTGGTCGTAGGAGCGGGTGCGCAGGTGTGGCCTCTTGCTCGCGGATACGGACCCAGCCCCTTAAGTCATTTTCGCACCTGCGAGGGAAATTCCGCAGGTGCGACAATAGGTCCGCAGATGCGAAAAGTCTTGGCAGAAGGTTTAAAAGCAAGGGTTCACAATTTTAGTCTTATTTCAACATTTTGCACTCGGACTTAGGCGAATTTGGAGAAGATTTTTGAGGTGATTATTGAGGTAAGCTTTTTGTACTCATTTTGGATCATAAAACGTGTTTTCCCACTGATTTCCCCACCTAATTAGTGAGATTTTGAAGTGAATTTTGGGGGTTTAGGGCTTGAGAATTGGAGAGTGGATTTTGGGGATTTGGATGTCCAAATGGTGTCGGATTTCGGGTTTTGTGACTTTTGTCGAATTTTGAGGCGTGGGCCCGGGGGCCGGGTTGAGCCGATTTCGGATTTTGGGCTATAGTTTAGTATTTTTCTTGTGGAATTGATCCCTTTAGCCTATATTAATTATCTCATACTGCTTGTGGCTAGATTCGAGGCATTTTGAGACTGATTCGAGGGGCAAAGGCATAACGCTTTCAAACTTGGTTCTGAGGGTTCGAAACCCCGAACTATATGCTTTACGATTGGTATTGAGGTGACGCACATGCCAAGTGACGGGCGTGTGAACGTGCACCGTGAGAATTGTGGCCTGGTCCATTGCACTATATAGTGACTCTATTTTGTTGATATCCGTATTTTCATCTTGTGATAATGTAATTGAGCTGTCAATCATGCTAGATATCATGTTTAGGCTTTATGCCGGTACTGTTGGGACCCCTAGTGGTGGTTTCTTGCTGTCATCTCACTGATTTCATTGATATTATGTACTCAGTTATGTTCATGCATTTCATATCATATCTCAGTCTCGGTTGTTATTTATTGATACATCATATCATTGTTTCGGGCTAGTTTTAATGATATTGTGAGCCTGTGAGTAAGACTGGAGAAATTGATGACTGAGTGAGGCTGAGAGCTTGATTATGAGTGACAGTTATGGGATCGGGCTGCACGCCACAGCGGTTATACTAATTTTATGATAGCGCTTGGGCTGTAGGAGCCCCTCCGGAATCTGTAACACACCCCCAGTGAGTGCGGTTAATATTATTGAGAGATAGATCTTCCCTGGACATGGATCTTGTCCGAAGTACTTGATAACTGGAGATGGATCTTCTCCACAGGGCTGGATTGGCCTTCCTCGTTACTGGGTGACCTATGGTCAGTGTTGTATATGTTCTGGGATGGATCTTCCCTGGGTCGTGTGGGCCATATACAGCACCGAGTGGTTGAGATATTGAGAGTGTGAGCACTTGAGGCTGTCAACATAGTGCATCACTACAGTATGTGAATTGACATGTAGATATAACAGAGTTATATTCATTACACTGTTCGGATCTGCTTTACTTTACTGTTCGAGTCGCCTATGTGATTTGAGAGCATGCCTACGTTTCTCTCCAGTTATTTCCATTTTATCTGTACAAGTTGAGTTTGTCACTACCTTTCAGTTCAAAGTTTGGACTTGTTACTTACTGAGTTGGATGTACTCACGTTACTCCATGCACCTTGTGTGCAGATCCAGGCGTTCCTGGTCATGGCGGCGGCGGCTGATTGAGGCATCAGATTTGGGGACTATCGAGGTAGCTGCATGGCGTTCACGGGCCTTGATTTCCCTTCCTTATTCTATCTGCACTTTCAGTTTTATTCTTTAGATACTGTTGTGGACTGTATTCTGGTTTTAGACGCTCATGTACTCAGTGACACCCCGATTTTAGGATGGATTGTACCGTATTTTGGTTAAATTTTGTTTTAAAATGGCTTTTCTTTAATATAAATTGTTCCGCTGTTATTTCTAAAAGAGTGTTTTACTGTGTTGAAATTGTTGAGTTGTGGCTTTCCTAGTTCCACGATAGGCGCCATCGTGGCGGTCATTTTTGGATCGTGACAAAAAATAAAAAAACTTTTGACTTTCAAGAAGCTTGGCAGAAGAGGCTTTACAACCGCAAGAGAACTAGAAGATCTATGTTCTTGTTGATTTACTGAATTGACTACTGTCTGGCATATAAGGGTACTTTGTCTCCTTATCGAATTCCATTTTAAAAACCGTCACCGAACTCCATCTCCTTGGTTGTGGGTGACAGAGCGCGGTCGGAGCGCACACATGCCAAAGCAAGCCGAAGGCGTGCACTGGCCTATGAGCTCTCCACTCGACCTGTCTTTTTTAAAGTACATCATATCATCCCCATCTAACATAGGTAGATCAAGTCAAAATGACAATCGAAAGGCCTGTGCATGCTTAACTCTATTCTATAATCAGCTCATTTAAAAGAAAAGAAAAAAATAAGATCATGCCCATTTCCTAATAATTGGACTGAATTTAGGTAAGAAAGAGTAATGAGAAGTCAGCCTCCATTACTTTTAACTTCCAACACCAAATAGCCTTTTTGGTTAATGCTAAACAGTATAATTAGAACACTTATTTACCCAGTTTCAGAAAGTATCAATTGACATGTAAAGTTGATATAATCTAAAGAAGATATTTTTAAAAAGGCGTAATACATACGGAGACACCTAAAGTTGGCATAATTTTTCATTTAGACACTTAAACTAGGCCTCTTTCCATATGAACTCATTTCTTAGGCATATAATATACCAATTAGACACGTTTTGTGCAGGCTTTTGAATTTACCAAGCGCGTGTCTACAATCTTCGTCTACGTGGAACAAATAACCATTAAAATCGTGCCACATCATTTAATTGTCCACCTCACCTATATAGTCTTATTTCCAATCAAATACATAAATAAACCGCCATAAACAAACAATCTAAATAAAATTAACCTTGTTCCTTTTCCATCGATGAAAACAAAGAAAGAAACCACAGTTACTTAAGCTTCTTCTTCTATCCGTCAATGTTGTTGGAATCTACTATTTTTACTGATCTCTTACGGTACTTACAACGCTTAAAGGTCCGATCTCTCCTTATTTTTTATTGCTGTAGTTAGGGCCTTTTTTTAAGTTATTGATAAAGCTAGGGTTTTTTTAGGGTTTTCCTTTGTGTTGGTCCCTTGGCATTTTATGTAAGGGAATATTATGGATGACTATATTTTAACTCGTTTTCACCATGGGGGTACATTTATCGAAGAACCTGCCCCAATATACAAAGGGGAATTAGATGTCTTTGCTATTGCTAACGATAAAGACCATTTCAGTGTTGTTGAGTTGTCCGCTTATGCTAAAGACCTTGGGTATACAGCTGTTGAAGGGTTTTTTTTGTCAAAAGGAAAAAATGGTGAATTTATCAAAGTCGTATATGATTTTCAATTATTTGAATTTGTGAAAGATTTACAACATGGTGATATTTTGGATATTTATTTGCGTCATGTGGTGAGTCAGCCTGAAGTACTCGAAGACGTAGTTGGTCTTTTATGTGGGACAGAAGTAGGTGGGGGTGGTAATGACCAATTTAAAGCTAGGGCAACACCTGGGAGTAATATAAATACTAAATAACCTATTGAGCCACCTGGGAAAGAGTTAGAAAACATCTCAGATCTCAATGATGCTCAATCAAATTTGAACCAACTCACAATGGTGCTGAACCAACTCACAATGGTGCTGAACCAACCCATAATAGTGCTGAACCAACTCATAATGGTGCTGAACAAGATCATAATGTTGATAAAAATAGAGTGCAATCAGATGTTGACAGTAGTGACTCGCAAGTAGATGTTCTTCCTGAATAAGATGATTCAGAGGTTGATGATGAATTGAGATTTTTAAGGGCTGAAAGGAGGAGCACGAGGCAAGGTAAGCAGAGGAAAAAACCAATTGCAACAAAAACGATACCACTAGGAGAAACAGGTATTGACAGAGGATTTGAGGATATTGGAAGAAACAAGGCTTCCAGATATGTAGGTAATTTAGGTGGGGATGAGCAGTTTATTGATAGTTCAGAGGCTGATAGTGAAGATAGCATAGAAGAGTTAGATCCTAAAGTTATTCCTGGTGTTGATATACCAGCAAAAAGGAGGAGTACAAAAGTCAGGTATGATCCTAATTGTGAAGTTGCTATATTTGAACTTGGGATGATTTTTGAGAATGCTATAGAGTTTCGGAAAGCATTAGCAAATTATGCAATTGAGTACAAGGTGCAAATTAAATTGAGACCAAATGAACCACATAGGGTGAGGGATAAGTGTAAATCAAAGAGATGCAAATAGATGTGCTATGCCTGTATTGATAGAGATTCTGGTGATTTTAAAGTAAAAAACTACTACCCAGTACACAAATGTGATACTTCAAACAAGAATAAGTTATGTACTTCAAAGTTTGTTACAAAAAAATTTAAAGATGAAATAACTAAGCAGCCCCACATAAGGACATGGGAAATACAGGAATTGTGCAGGGACAAGCTAGGATTGTATATTGGCAAGACAATTTATTATAGGGCTAAATTGTGTATACTCAGAGAGTCTATGGATGATTGGAATATGGAGTTTGCAAAGTTATGTGATTATGTTGATATGATAAAACAGACC
Source organism: Nicotiana tomentosiformis (assembly GCF_000390325.3). Taxonomy (NCBI): domain Eukaryota; kingdom Viridiplantae; phylum Streptophyta; class Magnoliopsida; order Solanales; family Solanaceae; genus Nicotiana; species Nicotiana tomentosiformis. The sequence continues at coordinate 10,538,691 of NC_090822.1, read as the reverse complement.
AATCCTGGTAGCTCATGTTGGGTAAGGATGAACAGTGAAACTGAGCCAGGAAAAAAATTATTTGTTTACTTTTATGTGTGCTTTTATGCATTGAAGAAAGGTTGGTTAGAACGATGTAGGAGAATCATAGATTTTGATGGTTGTTTCTTAAAGGGTGCTTGTAAACGTGATCTTCTAGTTGTTGTTGGCAAGAATGGAAATCAACAAATATTTCCTATAGCATGGGCAGTTGTGGACCAGGAGACAAAGCATAGCTGGAGTTTTTTCATCAACTAATTGAAAGATGATTTGCACTTAGGAACTGGAGAAGGATTGACTGTGATGGCAGATATGCAAAAGGTAATCTCCCTCACTTCACTGAATTATTCATTTGATTTGATGTTAAGTAATCTGTTAAGTAATCTGACTAATTTGTTATCTGTTGTTGTTACGTAATCTGTTGCTATTAAGTAATTTGTAATTTGTTGTTGTTAAGTAATCTGCTGCTATTGAGTAATTTGTAATCTGCTGTTGTTAAGTAATCTGCTATTGTTAAGTAATCTGTGTGCTTCCTCCTTCCAAACCCCAGCTGGCATTGGCAGATGCTTCCCCCTAATTTCTGCTCCTATTTTTTAAATTATAGCAGTTATGTGAATTCATTAGTGTGTGGGGATTTGCTGCAACTTTGAAGGAAATTTTACCCAATGCTGAATTTAGAATGTGTGCCAGGCACATCTGGTCTAATTGGCATAAAAATATAAAGGAGAGGAAAGGAGAAAATAATTTTGGAGGTGCTCTAAAGCTAGTTATGAAGTTAAGTTTAAGGAGGAGCTTCACAAAATGGACAAACTTGGTAAGGATATTTGTAGAGATTTGTTATATTATTCAGAAAAGTCATGGGTTAGAGCATATTTTGAAGTGCATTCCAAGTGCGATGTTGTTGAAAATAATATGTGTGAGACCTTTAATTTATAGATTTTAGCTTCTAGTCATAAATCAATTATAACTATGTTGGAGGAGATTAGGAGAAAAATAATGACTAGGCAAGTGGATATGTTGAAATTTGCTGATACTTGGAAATCTGATATATCACCTATGGCTAGGCTTCTGTTAGAGGATAGCAAAGAGCTTGCTAGAAAATGTACTGTCCTTTGGAATGATGATGTTGGATTTGAGATTGGAGAAGGACTGCATAAGCATGTAGTTGATCTGACTGATAAGGTAAGCACTTTTAGAGCTTGGAAGTTGAGAGGTATTCCATGCCAACATGTTGTTCTTGCATACTATCACATAAACAAAGAACCTGAACAGGCAGTGGAGCATTGGTATAAGAGGGATACCTTCTTAAAAGCATACAAGTATTTTATCCAGCCTATGACAAATATGAAGATGTGGCCTGAAACCGACAATCCAAAGATAGAGCCTCCCAAACCTAAACCCATGCCTCATAGACCTCATAGGAATAGAACAAAAGGCAAAGATGAACCAAAAAAGAAATATGGAAAGTTGTCCAAGTGTGGAGTGAAAATGACATGTTCCAAGTGCCATCAACAAAGACATAACAAAAGATATTGTAAGGTAAATTAGTCTGAATTCTTTACTGTATTATTCTTCATATGAATCTGGTGTCATTGTCATTGTCAAAGGTTTCCTGTTGCTCAATGTCGTGCAGGCTTAAAATTGGATGCCTTCACAGTAAGGTAGCCAAAGCTCACAAGGAGCAAGCCAACCTGCTGCAGCAAGAAGCTCAAGCCAACCTGCAACCTCAAACTCTGTTTGTGATGATGCAATAAGAGTTAGAAGGGTTCATGAAGCTAGAAGCTCAAGTCAACCACCACCAACTTCAACAGATTCGTGCAGGCCTGCTAGAAGAGGATTAGCTAGTCAACTTCCTCCAAAGGGTAAAGGAACTATTGTCCAAAAAAGATGAAGGGGTGCAGGTAAAGAAGTTGCTGAAAAAGGAGGAGAAAAAAAGGTCCAAAAAATGTTGGATTTGGCATCTACACAGCTGCAAGTGGAACTCAAATACTAAATGTATATATTCATACATATTTCATCTATAATATGACTTAGAATAACTTACTGATTGTGCTTCATTATTTGGCAAACTGCAGCCCGTAACATCAAGCCAAAAAGTTCTTGCAAGTGGTTCAACTTATAAGAGTGCAGCTCCAACAGGAATAGACCTTGGTTTTAAGGCTAGAGGCTTGAGGTGGAAGGGTCATGATGCTGTCACAACTTCCCAGTTGCAATAGATGAAGGCAAACTTTAGCAAGAAATAGTATCTTATGAACTTATTTTTTGACTATCTGATTATGTAGCAGCAAACAATTATCTATAGCCAAGGTCTATTCTTGACTCTAAGGTAGCAGCAACCTATTATATTTTGGGATCTAGTTTTTGAAGAACTAAACTCTTATGGTTCTATTATAACGACACGGCCGGTCGTTTCGGGAGTTATAGCCCAGTTTCTCCCATTTTTGTTTCCTTTGTTCTCTTAAACTATATTATGATATATCAGGTTAGTTGGTTTGGGCCCGGAGTGGTTTTGGAGTGAAATGAGACACTTAGTCTCTTATTTAGAACCTTAAGTTGGAAAAGTCAATTGGATATTGATCTATGTGTAAACGATCTCGAATTTGAATTCTGATGGTTCCGTTAGCTCCGTTAGGTAATTTTTGACTTAGGAGTGCGTCTAGAATGTGATTTGGAGGTCCGTTGTAGAATTAGGCTTGAATTGGCAAAATTTGGAAATTTGGCGATTACGGTCGGTAGTGAAAAATTTGATATCGGGGTCGGAATAGAATTCCGAAAGTTGGAGTAGGTTCGTAGTGTCATTTTTGATGTGTGTGCAAAATTTGAGGTCATTTGGACATGGTTTGGTTGGTTTCGGCATCGGTTGCCGAATTTGGAAATTTAGAAGTTCTTAGGCTTGAATCCGAGGGTAATTTGATGATTTGATATTGTTTTGAGTGATTCGAAGGTTTGACTAAGTTTTTATATTGATATATGACTTGTTGGTATTTTTGGTTGAGGTCCCGAGGGCCTCGAGGTGATTCCGAGTGGTTAACGAATTTGTCGAAGTTGGAAAATCCAGCTGAAGCTGCTGCTACTGCTATTTTCGCACCTGCGGAAGAAAGAGTCGCAGGTGCGAGGCCGCTGGTGCACGTGGAGAGTTCGCAGGTGCGGGAAATGCTGAGCTAGGCAGGTTGCACAGGTGCGAGTTGGAGGTCGCATCTACGAGCCCGCAGGTGTGAAACCTGGGGCGCAGATGCGGAAAGGGAGATGCTGGGCAGGCTTCGTAGAAGCGGAGTATGAGTGTGCAGGCGCGAGAATTTGCTGCACAGATGCGGAAAAATGTGAGGCCAAGGCTAGAGCGCAGGCGCGAAGGATTTGGCCGCACCTACGAGCCCGTATGTGTGAGGCCTGGAGCGCAGATGCGGAAGCTGGGGAATTAAGTGGAGTTCGTGGATGTGGCACCTTGATCGCAGGTACGGTCTCGTAGGTACGGTCCCGCAGGCGCGGAAAAAGAGCCCGCAGGTTCAAAAACCTGGGCAGAAACCATAAATAGAACACTTCGCGAATTTGGTTCATTTCCACCATTTTCAAGTCGGTTTGTGGAGCATTTGGAGTGATATTTGAAGGGTGATTCAAGGGCTATCAGTGAGGTAAGTTGCTTGAGTCCTAATACTTGTATATATGGTAATTTTCCGTTGTTTAGTCATTGTAATTAGTGAAAATGAGGGGTTAGGGCTTGGAATTTTTGGAGAAGTAATTTAAGGATTTGAAGAACCAAACGATGTCGGATTTTGATGAATTTGGTATGGTTAGACTCGTGAGTGAATGTGCTTTCTAGTTTTGTAAATTTTGTCAAATTTCGAGACATACGCCCGGGGGTCGGGTTTGAGCCAATTTTGGGTTTTGGTTTAATTTTGTAGCTTTTTCATTGGAATTCATTCCATTAGCATATATTGATGGTATTGTACTGATTGTGAATAGATTTGGAGCATTTGGAGGCCGAGTCCAGAGGCAAGAGCATTGCGGGGTAGAGATTTGACCGGTTTGAGGTAAGAAACGATTGTAAATCTAGTCCTGAGGGTACGAAACCCCGAATTTTGTATCATTCTACTATTTTTAGTGACGCACATGCTAGGTGACGGGAATGTGGGCGTGCACTGTTGGAGATTGTGACTTGGTCCGACCTGTAGCAACTGTAAAGTTGCATACTTTGTTGAAACTATATGATACTTATATGTTTTAGAAAGAGTTTCTGTAAATTGGGATGAATGCCATGTTTGGGCCTTGCGTCAGTGCTATTTGGACCCTTAGGGGCTTTTCTCACTATCCTCTCATTGTATTCGATTGAAACGTTTATACTTGTTTATCGCATAACTCAGTTTTATGACTCTATTTTGATGCATATAAATATTTTGGGTTGAATGCCCTGTTTTACTGAAATGCCCGAGTGGCTTAAGAGGTTTATGACTGAGTGAGGCCGAGGACGTGATTTGTGAGGATATTTATGGGATCGGGCTGCACGCCGCAGCATGTTGATATCGGTCGAGGGTCTGATTGTGAGGATGAGTGTGGATCGGGGTTGCCCGCCTACAACATACTTTATTATTATAGCACGTGAGTTGTCCATGCAACACATGAGTTATCTGTGCAGATTATAGCGCTTGGGCTGAAGGAGCCCCTCCGGAGTCTGTACACATCCCCAGTGAGCGCAGGTACCTACTGAGTGCGAGTGTCGAGTGTTGAGTGACTGGGAGGCATGAGTGATTGTGAGTTATGCCCGAGTGGCAAGAGTGATTGTGAGGTATGCCTGAGTGACAAGAGTGATTATGTGGTATGCCCGAGTGGCATGAGTAACTATGAGGTTTCCCCGAGGGGCTATATATGAGTGATATTTTGCCCGAGGGGCTGTTTATGATTTCATCATTTTTGCTCACCTTTGCATTTTTCCTCTGTTTGAAAACTGTTAAAAAATATCTTTAAATGATTTTTACTGGAACTGGGTTTAAACGAGATGTTTTGATTCAAATCCTGATTTTAAAAGCATGTGGTATTTTACTGAGATTTCTTGATATGAATGTTATATGCTTTACTGCTCGTCACTACTGCTCAGTCTTTATGTATTGTTGTTACTTACTGAGTTGGCGTACTCACGTTACTCCCTGCACCATGTGTGCAGATCCAGGTGTAGATGGACACGGTAGCGGTTGTTGATTGTTCTGATTGCAGATTTTCCCGGGGATAGCAAGGTAGCTACCTGGCGATCGCAGCCCTGCTCTTCTCCCTCTTATCTTCCTCTAGTTATATTTAGCTATTTTCCAGGCTGAGTTAGCCTTGATATTGGTAGACAGATTGTTGTAGATGCTCATGACTAGTGACACCCTGATGTCGGGCTTTTCTTTCCTCACTTTTATTTTGATTAGAACTCCTTTACGAAGGATTTTGTGTTAAATAACATTGAAATTATTTTTGAAATGAAAATATCGGTTTGTTTTGGAAATGAGTCAGCTTGCCTAGTTCCACGATAGGCGTCATCACGACAGGGGTTAGTTTGGGTCGTGACATATTTGTATCAGATCTTAGGTTACATAGGTCTCACGAGTCATGAGCGGGTTTAGTCGAGTCTTGTGGATCGGTACGGAGACATTTGTACTTATCTTCGAGAGGCTGCAGAACCCTTAGGAAAATTTCACTTTCCTGTATTCTATCGTGTGAAATTGATTCAGCTTGAAACATAACTCTTTGAATTCCTTCCACGCATTCGTATGCACACATGAGTGCTCGGTATCAGTTGTGCATTGTCGGCTTGTGATTCTATGAATGAGGTTCGAGATGTGTATTATGTGTTTTGGTGATGGGCTAGTCTGGAGGACTTGAGGCCAGGTTTAAATTGTAGTTTTGGCTCGGTAGCTTCATTTGTAACTTGTACATTTGGACTCATATGTCCGATAATGCCCCTACGAGTGGAATTTGTGGATCAATGAGCGGTGGAATGGCTTTGTGACGAGTATGATGTAACTACAGGATGTGTTAAGACGATTTAAATATGACTAGAAGTTTTTCCTTGAAATGTAAAGGAAGACCATTGGGCACTTGATTTTTTGTTTTGATGTGACGTACGGTCTCGAGTGTGAATGTTTTGAAGTATTTTTCACGTTGTTAAATTTTAGGAAAAATTAAATTCTCATGTCTTGTCAATGAGTTTGGACTCAAGAAGAGTAAGTGATTGTGTAGTAATTGTGGTTGCGAATGAGTATTTTTGATGTTGATGGCTCGAGAAAGATGATCTTCGAAGAGAGTTAGAGTAGGTAACATTTTATTGGTTCAGGTGCGACAGAGATACATTTCGATTTGATGCAGCAGTTGGGTAGCAAAGTATGAGGGAAGACATGATGGGAAGTATTTCGCGGTGGTTGAAGTACTAGTAGGTCAAGTAGGAGAAGTAGAGGTTGAGAAGTTTCTTAAAGGAGATGATTTAACCGAAGTAAGAGTGGCAGATTAGCATATGAATTCACTAGTAGGGTAGTCGTGTGCCTTGAGAAAGTGTAGAATGGTTTGGAATCATGTTAGTATATGAATTGGCATGCAGACTCTATTTGGAGTGATGGTTAGTGTACAAAGGAAAATTGAATATGGCAGAAAGGAGTGTGTTTGAAATGAATAGAGGCGTGAAGATCTTATTATCGTGTCAGATGCAATATGACTTGAGTTCGGAAGGTATTGTTGACGTACAGTTGATGTCAATATGGAAAGTGCAGACTTATACAAATGGTGGGCGAGCATGAACTCAGGAGAATTTACGGATTTAGTGGTCGTTGCACTTAGTGCAGTGTCATTGGAAGATGTCGGTAAGGAATTCCACATGTGGGTTATCTCCTATGTGCAGCTAGCGGTGGCATGATGTTGATGAAGCTTTTGCGAGGAATATTACTTGCTACCCGGTAGGAGGTCGCGTGTGTGATTTTTAGCTGGAGATTTAGAATGTCCATGAAAGGCTTAATAAAAGACTTCGAGAAATCTGGCAGGTTAACGGTGCGAGACCTTGGTAATTAAGAAGGAGAAATCCTTACGGGTTCTAATTTTATATAATTGTAGCTTAAGGCTAAGTGGAGGAGTCTGCTATCGACGAGTTGATTGCACAGTTATGGGTCATATTTGTTTCGGTTAAGGGTATACCGGTGAATCAGTTATGACTTGCAGAGGTCGAGATCAAGGATGACTCGGGTAAAGGAATTTCTTGGCACAAGTTGTATTACACTTTATGGTTATAGGAGGACCATAAAATAATTGAGTGGTTATTCACAAAGAATGTAGTGTACATGGAGCGGGAATTTGCTCGGTTGCGTAGGAGTGTGGGTTACTCTTTATTCCCTTGGGTGTTGGTGTGCTAATGGGGCACAGGTCGTTTCGGTCCGTTTGGTCGGTTAATTCGAGATTTGAGTAGAGTGGATGACTCTCGAGAATGGTTCCAATAGATTCAAGATTTATAAATATGGCTAGAAAACTAGGGGTTGCATTTAACGGTGTTGAGACTCGTGGCATCTTATATCATTATGAATTATACATTTCAATACCAAGAAGGTGAAGGAAACAGCTTTAGGTTCACATAAAGTCTCTTCGGAGTAAGCATTTTTGGTTGTGGAACCTTTGAGATACACAAAAAGGGAATCTGGCGGCTTATAAGCCTTAGGGTGGCGTGATTCTATGCTAGAGTTCGTGGGGTAAGTTTTTGTTAAGAATAGTAGTGCTCTAACAAGGAAAAAGTAGCCATTTGAAGGCAATTTAGAAAGAACTTGGAGAAATAGGACAGCTTGGTAGTAGGTTAGGTTAGCACAGTAATGGGTATGATCGGTTCTTTGGGTACTTATGATGTGGCTAGTATCTATAGGTGTTTCGTGGCAATGCTCTCGAATTTGGCAACTTGTGTGGCTTGGTGGAGTTAGAGGAATTCAGTTCAGATAGTTTGGTTATGTACAAATGGATTTCAAAGTGTTCATGATGGGTTTTACCATGGTTTGAACTGGATATTTTCTACCGATGTACGGAACGTGTTATGTGTTATGATTTCCTCCTAGAAAGAAGCAAGAAAGAGGTTTCTGACTAATAAGGTATGTAATTTGCTAGTGACTCGGAGTTGATAATGGAATTCTTATGCTTGTCACATGATGGCATAATAGATGTGGTGTGTTTTGTGGGAATAGGATTTACATGTACAAGGTCACAGTTCAGTTTTGAAGGGAAGGACATAAATTCTTGGGCAGCATGAATGGTTTCCGATGACTGGGTAAATGATATTACTATCTGGTATAGCTTGATGAGAGTGTACATTTCAGAAGGGGCAGTGTGTTTTGATTAATGGGTACTTCGCTGGTATTGCGACACTCTCCTGGTTGATCGACTGTTGATATTCAATTTTTTGCCATGTGGCACGGAAGATTTTTTTTTTTTTTAAGTATTTCTCGTGGGATGATTGTGTATGAGAGAGGTGTTAGGCATTCGGGCGGAGGAGGTGGAATCAAATATGGCGATTCATATGTTCTATGGAATTGGAGATTAGGAGTTCTCAGCAGCAGATTATTTCATGGTTGTGGACTGTGAAGTTGTGGCCGGAGCTAGCTAGATAATAAAAGGTGTTATGAATCCGTCATTGTGGACTTTTTGAGGTTGTTTATCTATTGGTGGCTGACCATAATTGATTTGGGGCCCATTGGTATGCCCAATTAGGATGTGTATTCTACACCGAGCCGGATTGATTGGCTCCATATTGCTATTGTTGAAGGATGTGCCATTCAGTTGATGTGAAGTTTATTCATGTTCTGAAATGATCTATGAGTTACTCTTCTATGCTATGAGAAGTTGTGATTTGTTGGTTATATGCACATATGGTGCGGTTCTGTTGTGGCCTTATAGCGGAATTTAAGCGAGAATAGTATTGGATATTGCTTGGTTGATGACGTATTGGTTATGTTCTTTCGGATTTTATGTGGCATGGTGTCGTTTGCTTCTCTGTGGTTATGGTAATGCACTTTGGGTACTTGATGTCGAATTGCGCATGGTTATTGATTTTAGCAGGGTGGCTTGAGGTGTTTCATATGGACCAGTATTTGGATAGGGTCGCGTATTGCAGCAGAGTTATGTAGAAATATAATCCCTTGTGTAAGATTCGTGTGTTATGGTTTCTGCGGTGTGTTTTGTGGGAATAGGATTTACATGTACAAGGTCACAGTTCAGTTTTGAAGGGAAGGACATAAATTCTTAGGCAGCATGAACGGTTTCCGATGACTGGGTAAGTGATATTACTATCTGGTATAGCTTGATGAGAGTGTACATTTCAGAAGGGGCAGTGTGTTTTGATTAATGGGTACTTCGCTGGTATTGCGACACTCTCCTGGTTGATCGACTGTTGATATTCAATTTTTTGCCATGTGGCACGGAAGATTTTTTTTTTTTTAAAGTATTTCTCGTGGGATGATTGTGTATGAGAGAGGTGTTAGGCATTCGGGCGGAGGAGGTGGAATCAAATATGGCGATTCATATGTTCTATGGAATTGGAGATTAGGAGTTCTCAGCAGCAGATTATTTCATGGTTGTGGACTGTGAAGTTGTGGCCGGAGCTAGCTAGATGATAAAAGGTGTTATGAATCCGTCATTGTGGACTTTTTGAGGTTGTTTATCTATTGGTGGCTGACCATAATTGATTTGGGGCCCATTGGTATGCCCAATTAGGATGTGTATTCTACACCGAGCCGGATTGATTGGCTCCATATTGCTATTGTTGAAGGATGTGCCATTCAGTTGATGTGAAGTTTATTCATGTTCTGAAATGATCTATGAGTTACTCTTCTATGCTATGAGAAGTTGTGATTTGTTGGTTATATGCACATATGGTGCGGTTCTGTTGTGGCCTTATAGCGGAATTTAAGCGAGAATAGTATTGGATATTGCTTGGTTGATGACATATTGGTTATGTTCTTTCGGATTTTATGTGGCATGGTGTCGTTTGCTTCTCTGTGGTTACGGTAATGCACTTTGGGTACTTGATGTCGAATTGCGCATGGTTATTGATTTTAGCAGGGTGGCTTGAGGTGTTTCATATGGACCAGTATTTGGATAGGGTCGCGTATTGCAGCAGAGTTATGTGGAAATATAATCCCTTGTGTAAGATTCGTGTGTTATGGTTTCTGCGGTGTGTGATGGGTTCTTAGCATTGCGTATGGGTGGTACTCGTCGAGCTTGTGGAACAATTCTCCTGTTTGGGTCATTGTTACGATTGGGTACATTTGGAATGTTGCTATCTGGTGCACGGGTTGTGGCTTTAGATTGTATTGATGTGTCATGTCACTAGAGTGGTCGTGTTGGATGAGACGAGGTCATTGGGCCTAGAACGGATGCTATCAGATTTGATTGTGGTATAATTGGGAGGATAATATTGAAAGTCGACTTTGAAATTGGCTATAGTTTTTGTAGAAGGAACGGGAGCTCCATGACATGTTGGTCTAATGAATGGTTATGAATTTGGTATGTTTCTTTCATCATCGGCAGTGTACGAAGGTTTTAGAATGAGGTTTTGTCTGATATGAGGTTTATTACCAGCACTAGGTTGAATTGAAGAATTTCAGTTATGTTGTGTTATCGGACCTATATGAGATAGGGTGACGTGGGATCACCCCCGAATATGTGCATAGGAAAGTTACACAGCCATTTCTTGGCTTTTGGAACAACTTTCGGCACATTCGAGTACGAACGTATGTTTAAGTGGGGAGGATGTAACGACCCGACCGGTCGTTTCGAGAGTTATAACCCTGTTTCCCCCATTTCTGTTTCCTTTATGCTCTTAAGTTATATTATGATATACCGGGTTAGTTGGTTCGGGCCCGGAGTGGTTTCGGAGTGAAATGAGACACTTAGTCTCTTATTTAGAACCTTAAGTTGGAAAAGTCAACCGGATATTGACCTATGTGTAAATGATATCGGATTTAAATTTTGATGGTTCTGTTAGCTCCGTTAGGTGATTTTGGACTTAGGAGTGCGTCCGGAATGTGATTTTGAGGTAAGTATTGTAAATCTAGTCCTGAGGGTACGAAACCCCGAATTTTGTATCATTCTACTATTTTTAGTGACGCACATGCTAGGTGACGGGCATGTGGGCGTGCACTGTTGGGGATTGTGATTTGGTCCGACCCGTAGCAACTGTAAAGTTGCATACTTTGTTAAAACTATATGATACTTATATGTTTTAGAAAGAGTTTCTGTAAATTGGGCTGAATGCCATATTTGGGCCTTGCGTCAGTGTTGTTTGGACCCTTAGGGGCTTTTTCTCACTATCCTCTCATTGTATTCGATTGAAAATCTATACTCAGTCATGTTTATACTTGTTTACCGCATAACTCAGTTTTATGACTCTATTTTGACGCATATAAATATTTTGGGCCGAATGTCTTGTTTTACTTAAATGCCCGAGTGGCTTGAGAGATTTATGACTGAGTGAGGCCGAGGACGTGATTTGTGAGGATATTTATGGGATCGAGTTGCATGCCGCAGTATGTTGATATAGGCTGAGGGCCTGATTGTGAGGATGAGTGTGGATCGGGGCTGCCCGCCTGCAGCATACTTTATTATTATAGCACGTGAGTTATCCGTGCAGCACGTGAATTATCAGTGCAGTACGTGAGTTGTCCGTGCAGATTATAGCGCTTGGGCTGAAGGAGCCCCTCCGGAGTCTGTACACACCCCAAGTGAGCGCAGGTACCTACTGAGTGCGAGTGCCGAGTGTTGAGTGTCTGAGAAGCATGAGTGATTGTGAGGTATGCCCGAGTGGCAAGAGTGATTGTGAGGTATGCCCGAGTGGCACGAGTGACTGTGAGGTTTTCCCGAGGGGCTGTATATGAGTGATGTTTTGCCCGAGAGGCTGTTTATGATTTCATCATTTTTGCTCACCTTTGCATTTTTCCTCTGTTTGAGAACTGTTGAAAAATATCTTTAAATGATTTTTGCTGGAACTGGGTTTAAACGAGATGTTTTGATTCAAATCCTGATTTTAAAAGCATGTGGTATTTTACTGAGATTTCCTGATATGAATGTTAAAAGCTTTACTGCTCGTCACTACTGCTCAGTCTTTATTTATTGTTGTTACTTACTGAGTTGGCGTACTCACGTTACTCCCTGCACCTTATGTGCAAATCCAGGTGTAGCTGGACACGATAGCGGTTGTTGATTGTTCTGATTGCAAATTTTTCCGAGGATAACAAGGTAGCTGCCTGGCGATCGCAGCCCTGCTCTTCTCCCTCTTATCTTTCTCTAGTTATATTTATCTATTTTTCAGGCTGAGTTAGCCTTGATATTGTTAGATAGATTATTGTAAATGCTCATGACTAGTGACACCCCGATGTCGGGCTTTTCCTTCCGCACTTTTATTTTGATTGGAACTCCTTTATGAAGGTTTTTGTGTTAAATAATATTGAAATTATCTTTGAAATGAAAATATCGGTTTGTTTTGGAAATGAGTCGGCTTGCCTAGTTCCACGATAGGCGCCATCACGACAGGGGTTAGTTTAGGTCGTGACATCTATTCAATTGTGTAATCTTCTTGTTCTTATTAAACTTGGTAAGGATCATTTCTTTGTGCCAATGTTACATAGCAGTAATCAATGATATTGGCTATGTCTTGTTTTGTTTTAGGCAAACACCCTATAATTGGTGCTTTTTTGTCAATGTTACATAGCAGCAATCTTCAACACTTTAACAAAAGTCAGCTATGCAAAAACATTAGTGTAGCAACAGCAGCTGAAATATTTATTACTTTCAACATAGAACATTACATCGCAGTGCTAAGATTACAAAAGTGTAGCAGCAACAACACCTAAAGCAACCAACACCACCTAAAACAACCAAACTAATCTGCAAACCACATCAAAACACAAGAACGACATCAGCCCTACAGTTCCCATAAAACGAGCAACAATATAACAACAATGGTCAAAAGGATCAATCTTCTTTTTGCTCGAACTTTCTCCTCTTAAAAAGCTTTGACTCTCTTTAATAAACCCCAAATTATTTTCTTTGCTTGAGTAGGCATCTCATCATCATACCAACAGAAATAATCACATCCACCATTTTTCTACAAAAATCACAAACACATTTGATCAATTTTTATCAAAGAAAATAATTAATAAAAAAGAATACAATTAAGAACAAAAAATTTACCTTTTCGATTTTGCAAGCAAAAAACCTACGACCTGGGTTTAGTTAGGTCTAAGAAGTATTCAATTTTGGAGAAACACCACACTTACAAATTCGAGCGGCAACGCAAGGTGACATTGATGAGTTCGTCGATTCCGATAAGTTCGACATTAATAGATATTATCTAAGTTTCGACCTTAATAAACTCGGCAACAACAGAAACGAGAGAAAGGAGAGAAGAGAAGAAAAGAATTGACAACAAGAAGAGAAGGAGAAGTGTTGGAGCAGCAAAATTAGATTTTTAACAATTGGGAAAGGGATTAGGGTTTAAATAGAGAGATATTTACTTCACAGATGTTACCGTTATGTGTCTAATTGGGAAAGAAAAAATTCCTTCTATGCCACCTTCACGCGTTTAAATAGGATGTAAATCACGCTATATGCCACCTGCACAAAACGTGTCTAATTGGTGTATTATATGCCTAAGAAATAAGTTCAGATGGAAAGAGTCCTAGTTTAAGAGTCTAAATGAAAAATGGTGCCAACTTTAGGTATCTCTGTATGTATTCCGCCTTTTAAAAACCTTTGCCATTTGAACTAATCTTACTAGTTGCAGACCAATAAAAATAAACTCATCACATCCTTCATGGGAAGGTAAAAAATTGGAAAACTTTAGAGAGTAAAAAATTTGTATTTCTCGATTTGTGCGTGTCATTCTTAATGCAGGGGGCATATTAATTTTTTCGGTACCGTTCCAATTTAATTAAGCTGGCGTTTGGCCATAAATTCTCAAATTTATTCTGAAAAATCTGATTTGGATGAAGTTTGGTTGGAAGATGAAAATGTGTTTGGACATCTGTTTTGGATGAAGTTTGGTTTGAAAAAATATGAAACATGACTTATATCCATAAGTTCTAAAAACTATCCCAAATACCCAACAATACCATTATCAATAACATTCATTATATTATCGCAAACCATAGTCCTGTACATAAGTAAATTTGATACAAGATTATCATTTTTATAATGAACTACATGATACACTATCAGATGACCGAGAAGACGAAGCAACATCGTTACAAAATAATAAATGGTGGGCTCTTTTATAAAATATAAAAGTTTGGGATAATTTTTAAAAATATAATAGTGATTTTTTGGCCCAAAACCAGCTATTATTTGGGATTTGGAATTTGGAATTTGGCCAAAATGTAAGCAAAATCTATGACAAAACATATGTTTGCCAAATAAAACTCAAGTTTATTTTGACAAAATCTATGGCCAAACGGATCCTAAATATCTAAACAAATATAAGAGTTGAGGTTTTGGTAAAGAAAGCTTCCTTTTGTAGCCGATGAGGGAGAACTAGCTGCTTGAGTTTGGCACGTGTTACGTTTTCATTTTCTTAAAGACAATTTAGATGTCCTTTTATCAGTATAGAATGCAAGAACATCAAAATATGGTATTAAGATCGAAATAATTAGGTATAATGCGGAAGATCGAAATAATTAGATATAACACGGTAGTTAGTAAAGTAAATCTTGAATAATGATAAATCAGACAATAAGAAAGAAATATATCAAAAAAAGACGCAAACATTTAACGTGGTTTGGCCAATTGACATACATCCACGGGCGAAAATGAGCAATCTACTGTACAAAAGATAGTACAAATATCAAGAAAGCAACCTCACGGAGAGGCACACACAAGTGGCAGGCTAACACTTGTCCCAAAAATTCTCCCCTAAACAAGACTCTCAACGCCTCATGACTACATTATGGATGTTACTAAATGAGAAGAAAAGATCCTCAATTTATAGAAGTCCAAAACCTTTTACACTAAAAAAATCGACTAGCCAAATATAAAAAAAATTATATTTTTTTCGTAAATGATAAAAAATCAATTATAGTAAATATTTGTCCTTCCTTCAAAAGAGAAAATCAAATATCGTAAGAACGATAGGACAAACACCTAATACATGAATCATTGAATCGAACTCAAACATGCTTTCAGAGTTCTCATAAAAAAAACTGAAGGACTGAGCTTGATTCATCTCAATATTATATTGCAAAGGTACAAGTCAAAATTCATTTAAAGAAAAAAAAAAAAAAGACTCAATGTGACATTTTATTCATAACCAAAAATAATAGTAACATCCAGTACTAAATCCATCCTAATACAATACTTGAAATAGAAATATATAACCACAAAGTAACAAAGGGGAAATCAACATAAAATATGAAGATACATGAATCCCAATAACTCGTGTTAGATTATTTCCCAATTCCGTTACTTGTTCTTCTGCTCTAAATAGTCTGCAGAAGCTTTCATAATGGCCACAAAGGTTTGAAGATTGGCAATAGAAAGATGAATATTTTCAGCATCTTTAGTCTCAAAATCAAGGGTAAGTTTAATAATGGATAAATTTTCACTTTTCTCCATAACTTCCCACTTAATAAGATAGAAACTGAATCCAAGATCAAGAAATCCACCTTCAAAAATCTCTACATCTTTTACTTGTTTTTCATCGTCGATTGACATAAATTTCTCTTTATATGGAGCATTACCAGGTGTACCTAATATATTTTGTTCAAACAAAGTAGCAAACCTCGTTATGCGATTCAAAATAAAATAAAATAAAAAAGGAATAGAAATATACTAAAGGAGACTCAAAAATTTATATATCGAGCTAAGATTTTAAGTTTATGAGTTCTGAAATCATCACCAAACTCATAATTCGTCTTATTTACAGTCAAACATTTCTATAACAACTTCGTTTGTTCCGATATTTTTCGAAAGTGTTGTTAGAAAAAATATATATTATAACATAATATTAAAAAGATAAATATGGTTTTTATAATGAATGACTATTATATGAGCATGTTGTTATAGAGAGGTCTAATTGTACATATTTTATCAATTTTTTTAATAAAAATACAGGATTTAAGCAAAAGCTATTGCGTTTATTCGAATCCGCAGCTAATGTTCTCCCTCCGCCCCTGGATTAGTGAAAGATTTATATTTTTATTTTATAATGCAAACGAAAAACTCAATTATTGTATATTTGTTAGATTCCTTCGTAGAAAACATAAATATGATAATAAAATCAGGACGGATATTTAACATGTCTCAATCGTTAAAAAAAAAATTACAAATAAAAAGAAACGGAATATTCAAGGGAATGAAAATAAGATGAATTTTTTGAAATAGGACCTTGAAGTAAATTAACTTACTGACTAGCAGGATTGAACCAAGGCCTCCATTGCCTTCAATCAACTCAACTTTTTCAGCTATGTGAGGGAGTTTTTCAACAACAAATTTTGCAAATTGAAGAGTGGAATAGAGATTCCACACTTCAATTGCTGGTGCATTTATTTCTACCTGCTCTGAAAATTTTCCTAACATTCTTTTAATCAAAACATGTACTGAATATAAAGTTGGTCATGGGACAGGCATATATATATAAGAGCTCATTGAAGGTGGTGGGGGCATTAATGTCAGAATAAAAATTTGAGCAAATATTATAGTTGTCGTCAAACCAAGGCAACGCACTAAAAATTAAGTTGTGCCCCCAAATCAATCAATGCAGTTGCCCAAGATCTGAATCTTAGGATGCCAAATCAAAATATATATTTATATATATATAGCTAACAGTATGTTAATATGTTAGCCTAAGAGTGCACTAACAATATTCTAATGATAGGGACAATTTTGTCCTTGTACTAAAAATTACTAAATGTTATTCTCTCTCCCCTCTTTTCTCTGGCAGCCGCAGATCTCTCTTTTTCTTCTTTGTTTTAGTTCTTTTAATCTCTGCCCAAGTTCGACAAAAAAACTGAAGTACTTTTTCCATTGTCAACAATGGCAATCTAGAAACCATTATATTAATTATATATTCTGGAATTTGGTGTTCCATGACCCAATTCCTCGAAAACGCAGTTGCTTCAGGCATTCTGATTCTTACCATTGCTGTCGTTGGACTGAACTCCGGTGTCGTCGGCTTTATTTTCAGACCTGTAGCGAAGCTTGTATACGGTCAAAACCGTTTTCGACCTTCGTATGATTAGTCAAGGTTGAAATATAATGGATCGAAAATCATCTTCATAGTATCGAGATGCGATCTGAATCCAGGTTACCAAGCTCGAAGTTCTAGGACCGATCAAGTACCGAGCTCGAAGTCATTACCGAACTCGAGTCAAAATCGAACCATGAGGTGAAGCGGTGTCATCGAGCTCAAGAGCCATAGACCGACCAATATCAAGCCCGATTCTATATCGAGTCCGAGTTAATATCGAGCTCGAGTTAATATCGAACTCTAAATCTAGAAATCAACCAATACCAAATCCGACCAAGATCGAGCCAAGAGACAACAACCGTTACAATCGCACTAAGAACTTTTAAGTAACAATCTATGTATTTTGTCTTTCCTGGTGCATGGACTGATTGATGGACATCGGACTTTTCTCTCTTTATATTTTTGCAAAAACAAACACTTAACAAAAAGTAATCTAGACCCTACTACAAATTAAAATAAAAGTTTTGTCATAAGTGAAATGGAAGACCAGTTAATTTATTCTAGAAAGACTAATAGTCTATCTCAGTGGCCCGTTAATACGAATAAAGTTCCAACTTATGCGTGCTTGTTGTCTTTTTTCGGTGACATATAATTCATAAATCTAAATTGTAGAATTAGTCATTCACACTTGCATCAAATTAAGTTACCTATATCATATCCTTTGATATATGATCCTTATTTACAGTGGCAGAACCACATTCAATCAAGAGGAGTCAATCGTTGCCGGAAAATTATACTATATTGTTGTTGACTCCCCTTAACTTTTTGATATATTTAAAAAAAAATTATATTCTCATATTTTTTAATGAAAATTCTGGTTCCGCCACTGCGTGAATTCGTTCACTGGGCTAGCTTTTATTCTAGTAGCAAAGTTGGAATTCTTGTCTTGAGGTTTTACCTTAATTTCCTCAAAAATAATTTTGTGTTCAAAATTCAAACTCGGCAAATGCAGCCATTGACATTTCTGTGTAAACGTAAAAAAACGTTCATAATACCCTTTGTACGAACATGTGTTAGGATTTTCGTACATATATCTGAATAGTTTCCTTTTGTAGATAAAAATGTGTAACACTTTCTTCTACTATTTCAGTGATTTCTAATTTTAGAATTTTTTGACAAATAAACTGACATATAATCTAGAAAAGATTTTAAAAGATTCATTTGAGAAAAGTAATGTATTACATTGTAGTGTATCGGTTTGATATATATAGTGTTTGGATAGATTATATTGTTTGTCATCGTTTCATGATGCCATGTACCAATAATATGAAGAATAAGCTTACAATCTTATTTTAAAAGTAAGATATGAGGTAGAATTATCATATATAAAAGGGTAGGGTAAAATATAAAATAGGATTATTAATAATAAGGAAGGGTAAGATGAGAAAAAAATAATAAGGTAACGACGCGATCACACAAAATCGCCCGTTCCATAAAGTGACACTTTTCATCTTTACATAACGACGGATTTAACGATACGATACAATAAAATTTAAATAACAATCAACACAAACATCGTATTTAAAGTAATAATACGATACAATACAACAAGTAACAATCATGCAAACAAGTCGTTAGTTGTTCAGAAGAAAGCTTTTCTCTGTAGAGGATGAGGGAGAATCTAGCTAATTGAAGTTTTTAGTCGGCAAGGGGCCGGATGGGAAAACTACACAGTATAGCCCCTCCAAAAAATAATAGCTGAATTTTTTTTTTTTTTGTGTATTATGGGATATTTGCCTTTTCACTCTCTCTCTCTCCCCTCCCCCCTATTTTAAATTAAGAATTCAATTATATTCTCTTATTTTTCATTAGATTTTTCTCTCTTCTTTAACCGTTATACTCATTTTATTCAATTAATCATTATGAAACTAATACTAAATATTTAATTATTCATTATATATATATGGTATAATTTTATGAGGAATTAAGTGTATAACTTCTTGCTTAAAATCGAAATTCTATATAATTCGTTGTTCAAATCATATTTGGTTTCAATTTGCATTCTGGTTTCATGTATTTGAAAATTATTAATGTGGATATAATTATTTATAATAAAATTAAGTTGTGAATATAGTAAATTATACTGAAATTATATATGAAATTTCTGACGACGAAAATTATCTTACACGCTCAACCTTTCAAAAGTGTGTATATGACATGCCACTTTGCTTAGTTGGCACTCGCTGTTATACACAGAAAAAAGGCGAGTGAACTCCAAAAAATTAAAAAATTAAAAACCTTAAACTTTAACTCGGTTTTGAAGTCATAAGAACTCAACAATGAAAGTTCAGAATTCCTTCTGAAATCACTCTGTTCAGATGGTTTTAAGCTCAAGGGTTAGTTCTTAATCAATTCCAAACAGCAAACAATCCACATAAGTTTTAGATCTCAGTTTCGCATCAACTTAGAACTCACTAACTATTTTTTCATTCTGCTCGCTACTGAAATCTTTTGAAATCAGCAGTTGCTTTCAAATTTCAACCCACACAATTATTATCCATTGATGCCAACTACAGATTCGAGTTCGATATTGAATTTTATCTGTGACTCGAACAATGGAACCCACCTCAAGTCTATTACAATAAAATTAATATTTTTTTAAATCAACAATTTATTTTTAAAAAGAGAGGTGTTGTGAGATCGAAAATTGAATTATAATCACTATTTGGGATGAGATTTGGGTGGAGTAATGTTTAAATCACCATTGCCGGTAAAGCTTCGAAGGTTGAAGTCGGAATTACATTTGAATATGAAATTTCATGTTCAAATTCAAGTGGGTATTCAAGGTCCTTGGTGAAAACACTTGCACGAAGCTAAATCTGATGTTTGGAATGAATTGAAATTGATTAGGGTGGCTCTGGAAAAAAAAAAAACAACTAAAATAAAGTTGAATCCGAAAAAAAAGTCCAGAAACCTAAGGAAGGAGACGAGGGTAGATTTGTAAATTTAAGTTATTTTTTGTGTTAAGGACACGTGTCGAAACTTCATTGGTGCGTAACATAAACATGTTTTGTGAATCTGGTCAACTATAAAACTGGTATGTCATAAACACTTTTGAAAGGTTGTGTAATATAATTTTCGTCGTCAAAGTAATTTCGTCCATTGTTTTAAGTAGCAATCTATGTATTTTGTCTTTCCTGGTGCATGGACTGATTGATGGACATCGGACTTTTCTCTCTTTATATTTTTGCAAAAACAAACACTTAACAAAAAGTAATCTAGACCCTACTACAAATTAAAATAAAAGTTTTGTCATAAGTGAAATGGAAGACCAGTTAATTTATTCTAGAAATACTAATAGTCTATCTCAGTGGCCCGTTAATACGAATAAAGTTCCAACTTATGCGTGCTTGTTGTCTTTTTTCAGGTGACATATAATTCATAAATCTAAATTGTAGAATTAGTCATTCACACTTGATCAAATTAAGCTGCCTATATCATACCCCTTGATATATGATCCTTATTCGTAGTGGCGGAACTACATTCAACCAAGGGGAGTTAATCGACCCCATTCGCTGAAAAATTATACTATATTGTTGTTGACTCCCCTTAACTTTTTGATGTATCTATTTTTTATTTTTTTTTGTATTCTCACACTTTTTAATGAAAATTCTTACTCCGCCACTGCATGAACCTTGCGTGAATCCGTTCACTTGGCTAGCTTTTATTCCAGTAGCAAAGTTGGAATTTTTGTCTTGAGGTTTTACCTTAATTTCCTCAAAAATATTTTTGTGTTCAAAATTCAAACTCGGCAAATGCAGCCATTGACATTTCTGTGTAAACTTTAAAAAACGTTCATAATACCCTTTGTACGAACATGTGTTAGGATTTTCGTACATATATCTGAATAGTTTCCTTTTGTAGATAAAAATGTGTAACACTTTCTTCTACTATTTCAGTGATTTCTAATTTTAGAATTTTTTGACAAGTAAACTGACATATAATCTAGAAAAGATTTTAAAAGATTCATTTGAGAAAAGTATTATATTGCATTGTACTGTATCGGTTTGATATATACAGTGTTTGGATAGATTATATTGTTTGTCATCGTTTCATGATGCCATGTACCAATAATATGAAGAATAAGCTTACAATCTTATTTTAAAAGTAAGATATGAGGTTGAATTATCATATAAAAAGGTAGGGTAAAAGATAAAATAGGATTATTAATAATAAGGGTAAGATGAGAAAAAAATAATAAGGTAACAACGCGATCACACAAAATCGCTCATTCCATAAAGTGGCACTTTTCATCTTTACGTAACGACAGATTTAACGATACGATACAATAAAATTTAAATAACAATCAATACAAACATCGTATTTAAAGTAATAATACGATACAATACAACAAGTAACAATCATGCAAACAAGTCGTTAGTTGTTCAGAGGAAAGCTTTTCTCTGTAGAG
Source organism: Nicotiana tomentosiformis (assembly GCF_000390325.3). Taxonomy (NCBI): domain Eukaryota; kingdom Viridiplantae; phylum Streptophyta; class Magnoliopsida; order Solanales; family Solanaceae; genus Nicotiana; species Nicotiana tomentosiformis. The sequence goes on along the minus strand of NC_090822.1, from coordinate 10,517,035 downwards.
GATGAGGGAGAATCTAGCTAATTGAAGTTTTTAGTCGGTAAGGGGCCGGATGGGAAAACTACACAGTATAGCCCCTCCAAAAAATAATAGCCGTAATATATATATATATATATATATATATATATATATATATATATATATATATATATATATTTTTCTATATATTTATATAATAATATATATATATATATATTATGCATACTTTGTATATGTATGACTAGCAAATATAATTATTTTTGACCGATCGGCTAAATGTGTAACTTGCCCTTGCTGTTTCTTCCTTTCTGTTCCAACTCGACCAAGCCCAGTTGTGCATGGACTAAACCGTAATGGGCCGGCCTTCTTATTAGACCTGGTTAATGATCATGCACATCTTAAAGTAGCACACAGAGAATTGGTGAGCCATTGTTTTCGAGAGGAAGAAAACAAAATTTAAATTTACTTCCTAAACAAATTAAAAAATTCTCTTCAAGTTGAGCAGATAAAAACTACTTTCGTATTGAACGACTATGAGCCAGAATGTCTCGTTTGCTGAAAATTGATGCTAAAATGTGCTGGATTTAGGAGTACCTATAGCTATAGAGATAAAGTTTCACATACTGTAATAATGGATATTCCCCATCTACATTTCTAGTATGGTTTTGAACTACATTTCTTGTTTCTTTATTATGAATGTACTATAGTTATTCGTTTCGATCAATTATTCAATATTTTGTCTGGAGTTGGATTCATATGTCAAGAAAAAAGAGTGGATGATCTTTTGCCACGTTTTATAATTCGACAAAGAAATTAAGTTATATACAATTACAAAGTATCCATATATCTATATATCTATCTATCTATATTATTATAAAAGTACGAATAATTTATGTTAAATGTTGAACGACTAAAATATTCCTAAAATATTGATCGACTTTTATACCCTTAAATATTTGTATAGTTTAAGGATCTAATTATACTTAAATTACTTAATGGTGGATTTCTTTTTCCATTTAAACTACACATATATACATCGACCCTATAAAGTTGATCCAATTAGAAAAGCTCATTAATAATTTTCTTTTAAAAATTAAAGTGTCTTACGTAATTTACTACAACATATGTTGTAGATTGAATTTTAACTTATGATCAAATTTTAAATGATTTACCGATTTATAAAGCTTAAAAGAAAAACTATAACACTTATTAATGGTTCTTATTTTTCCCTATATCTTCCCCAATTGAGAACGTATATATTTATATCTACAACTATCTATTTCTATTTATATATCTATATTATTATTGTGATGACCCAAATATTATCTTTAAATTTAATAAGTAATTCTGTGTTCTAAGACCTCGAAAAGTACCATTTATCATTCCTCGACTTGCGTAAACAGTCCGTAAAATTTTTCGAAAAGTTTTCATGTGAAAAATGGATTAAAATATGAAATATAACTTTAAAACTCAATTGAGTTGACTTTGGTCAACATTTTTACCAAATGGACCCGGATCAGTATTTTGACAGTTCCGGTAGCTCCGTATCGTGATTTGGGACTTGGGCATATGCCCGAAATTTAATTTGGAGGTTCCTAACTCAAGTCATGACCATTTAACGGAACTACCAATTTAAAGGCTAAAGACTTCCAAGTTTGACCACGGGGTTGACTTTTTTATATCGGAGCCGGAATCTAATTCTGAAAAATTAAATAGCTCCGTTATGTCATTTAAGACTTGTGTGTCAAATTTGAAGTCATTCCGGATTCATTTAATATGTTTTGAAAATAGATTTGCAAATGGAAAAGTTTAAAACTCAAAATTCGAATCGGGGTGTGAATTATAATTTTAGCGTTGTTTGACGTGATTTTTGACCCCGAATAAGTCCGTATTATGTTACCGGACTTATTGGTATATTCGGACAGGGTCCCAAGTACCCCGAGTGTGACTCGAATCGAAATCGGAACAAGAATTGAACTTAAGCAAAAATCTGAAATTTGGCCTTCTAGTGTAATTGCACCTGCGGATTTTTGACCGCAAGTGCGAGCTCGCAGAAGCGAGCCTTCGATCGCAAATGCGCCCGGGCGTGGTTGGGCAAAAGTCCGCAGGTGCGGAAACCTGCACGCACCCACGCGTCCGCAGAAGCGGACACAATAATCGCAGAAGCAGAGGTTAACGTAGGCGCGTATTTTTCCTCCGCAGGTGCGAGGCCTTGCCTGGCAGCCCCATTTCGCAGATGCGAGCTCGCATGTGCGAGTCCAGGCACCGCAGGTGCGGAAATGCCTGGGCAGTGTATATATTGAAGAGTTCGACATTTTTACTCATTTTGGTCATTTTGAGCTCGGTTAAGGTGAATTTTTGGGCGATTTTTACGGGAAACATTGGGGTAAGTGTTCCTTATCCTATATTGATTATATTTCATGATTCCATACTCATTTATATCACGAATCCGTGAATTTATGAAAGAAAAATCAGATTTTTCAAACATCTTCCAAAAGCAAAAAATTTAGATTTGAAGGTCCATTTGACATCGGAATTGGATAATTTTTGTATGGTTGAACTCGTAGCGGAACGGGCGCTCGAATTTCGCAAATTTTTTCGGGATTTGAGACGTGGGTCCTACTATCGAATATTTTAATAAATTTTGGATTTTTATCCGAAAAATTTATAAATTCATATGGAATTAATTCTTATGATTAGTATTGAATATATCAAATTGTTTGTGAATAGATTTGAAGCTTTCAGAGATAAAATTAAAAGGAAAAGTTGTGGTTGAATAATTGATTGAAATTTGCAAAGCGAGGTAAGTGTCGTGGTTAACCTTGACTTGAGGGAATAGAACCCTTAATTTAATTGTTATGTGAATTGCATGTGAACGACGTATAGGCGAGGTGACGAGTGTCTATACATCGTCAAATTAATTGTTTGCATACTTACTTGAAAAATTATAAATTATTTTAAATCATGAATTAATTATTATAATAATTATTTCTTTCCTATTCTTTGCCAAATATTAATTCTTGAATTCATGCATTAATTGTTACATGCTACTTGAATTATGTGTCTTAATTGTTATTTGACATTTAGCATATTAAATACTCCCTCCGTTCCAGTTTATGTGAACCTATTTTCTCTTTGGTCCGTTCCAAAAAGAATGACCCCTTTCTAAATTTGGAAACAATTTAACTTAAACTTAGAATTCTACCCTTAATGAGAAGCTTTTATAACTACAAAAATATTTTGGGGCCCTTTTTGACTTGTTTAGGACTACAAATTCTAAAAGTCTTTATTTTTTCTTAAACTTTGTGCCCATTCAAAGAGGTTCACATAAATTGGAACGGAGGGAGTATTAAACTGCCTATTTTCTCCCTGATTTCTATAATAATTTGCTATTTGATCTTGTCTGTTTCATGATTAAATCATAATTATTGTATGCTTGTTGTCTTATAATTTCATATTAATTATTGCATTTATTGGGAAAATTCCTTCTATAAGAATTGGTAAATGAATATACTGGAGGAGCGGGTTGCACGCCGTAACAGAATTAATTATAATGAGTATATTGGAGGATGGGGTTGCACGCCGCAACAGACTTATGAATAGTCCATATTGGAGGATCAGGTTGCACGCCACAACAGACTTATGAAAAGTCCATATTGGAGGATCGGGTTGCACAACGCAACAGACTTATTTAAAAGTCGATATACATATATATATCTTGGGGGATCGGGTTGCACGCCGCAACAGACTTGATTAAAATGAATATATTGGAGGAACGGGTTGCACGCCGCAACAGAACTGAATGTGAATATATTGTGAGAGCAGGTTGCACGCTGCAACAGAATTGAATGTGAATATATTGTGAGAGCGGGTTGCACGCTGCAACAGAATTAATGAAAATGATAATTGGTTATGACTGCTGAGTTGCCTTCAATTATTATAAATGAATTACCTGATTTATTTCTATTATTGTTGTTGTTACTAATATTGCGTACAGGTTAATGTAAGTCAACCGCCTTGGCCTCGTCACTACTTCGTCGAGGTTAGGCTCAGCACTTACCAACAGAACTGAATGTGAATATATTGTGAGAGCAGGTTGCACGCTGCAACAGAATTGAATGTGAATATATTGTGAGAGCGGGTTGCACGCTGCAACAGAATTAATGAAAATGATAATTGGTTATGACTGCTGAGTTGCCTTCAATTATTATAAATGAATTACCTGATTTATTTCTATTATTGTTGTTGTTACTAATATCCGTACAGGTTAATGTAAGTCAACCGCCTTGGCCTCGTCACTACTTCGTCGAGGTTAGGCTCAGCACTTACCAGTATATGTGGTCGGTTGTACTGATACTACACTCTGCACTTCTTGTGCAGATTTTGGAGTTGGTCCCAGCGGCATACCATAGACGTGCTCGGATTTCAGCTAACAGAGGAGACTTGAGGTATAACTGCATGGAATCCGCAGTTCTGAAGTCTCCGTCTATTTTACTTTAGATGTGTGTTTATTCACAGACGGCTTTATTTTATTCAGACCTTATTTGTATTTATTCTAGAAGCTCGTGCACTTGTGACACCAATTATGGGATGGTATTTAGACACCGTTGTTTATATGAATTATTTACTATATTTCAAACTTTGCTTCCACTTTTGTTTCCTTGATTATTAATAATTTAAAAATTATTTAAAAATTAGTTAATATTATTCTAACGTTGGCTTGCCTAGTAAGTGAAATGTTAGGGGCCATCACGGTCCGAATGAGGGAATTTTGGGTCATGACAGTTGGTATCAGAGCCCTAGGTTACATAGGTCTCACGAGTCACGAGCAAGCTTAGTAGAGTCTGAAGGATCGGTACAGAGACGTCTGTACTTATCTCTCAGAAGCTATGAAGTTTAGGAACAATATCACTTATTTCTTATTATGTCGTGCGATTTTATTCTATCGTCGATCATTGAACCATTCTACTCTTATTCTCTCGCAGATGGTGAGAACACGTAATACCTCTACCGATGGTCAGGGACCAGAACCCCCGGTGGCAACTATGGCCAGGGGTAGAGGTCGAGGTCGAGGTCGTGCTAGAGGCCGAGGCAGAGGCCGAGGTAGATCTCAGTCCAGAGCTCGAGCAGCTGCACCTGTTATAGAACCTCAGGTAGACCTTCAGGAGGAGGTCCCAGTTCAGAATGTTCCAGTTGGACAAGTTCAGGTCCCGGAAGGATTCATAGCCACTCAAGTGCTTTAGGACGCTCTAGTCCGATTGGTGAGTCTTATGGAGGGTGTGGCCCATAATGGTACATTTTCAGTGGCACCAGCCGTCTCACAGGCTGGGGGAGGAGCACAAACTCCCACTACTCCCACTCTGGAGCAGATGGCTCCCCAGAATCAGGCTCCAGCAGCCCCGCCAGTTAGGGTTTTTCAGCCAGTTATTGCGGCACAGATCGGTGATAGGCCCTCCATGTCTTTTGAGGCCTTATTGAGACTGGATAAGTTTACCAAGCTCTTTCCATTTCACTTTAGTGGTACACCTTCTGAGGACCCACAAGATTATCTTGAATGCTGCCATGAGGTGCTGCGGAACATGGGTATAGTTGAGACCAATGGGGTTGATTTTGATGTATTTCAGATGGCGGGTTCCGCCAAGAGGTGGTGGAGAGATTATACATTGACCCGACCACTCGAATCGCCTGCACTTACATGGGAGCATTTCTCTAAGCTATTTCTGGAGAAGTTCCTCCCTATCATACTAAGAGAGGAATTTAGCAAGCAATTTGAGCGTCTACAGCAGGGCAGTATGACTGTTACTCAGTATTAGTCCTGTTTTGTAGATTTGGCCCGTCATGCTCTCCTTTTACTACCTACGGAGGGAGAGAGAGTGAGTAGGTTTATTGAGGGACTCACTCACCCTATCAGACTTTAGATGGCCAAGGAGACCGGAAGTGAGATTTCTTTTCAGGCGGCTGCTAATGTCGCAAGGAGGATCGAGATGGATCTTGCACAGGAGAGAGGGCATAGGTCCGATAAGAGGCTTCATTAGTTCGGTGGTTTCAGTGGTGCCTCGTCTGGAGGCAGAGGTAATTTTGGTAGGGGTCATCCTCCCAGACCGTTTCATTCAGCACTTCATGTATCTCCCGGTGCATCATGGAGTCACGATTCTATTACGCCTTACTCTGGGCAGCCAGTATTCAGTGCACATTCAGCTCCTATCAGTGCATCACCACTCCAGAGTTACTACAGCGATTATCCGGCCCATCTGGGTCAACTTCAGCAGCCACGGCATCAGGATGGGTGTTATGAGTGTGGAAACATTGGTCACATCAGGAGGTATTGCCCTAGATTGGCGAGTAATAGATCTCGGCAAGATTCTCGTGCCATCATACCGGCACCGGTTTCTTCACCGCCTACTCAGCCAGCTAGAGATAGGGGTCAGGCCATTAGAGGTGGAGGTCAGGCCATTAGAGGTGGAGGTCAGACCGTTAGAGGTAGAGGCCAGCCAGTTAGAGGCCGTCCCAGAGACACAGTTCAGAGTGATGGGGCCCAACCCCGATTTTATGCTGTTCCAGCTAGGCATGAGGCTGAGTCATCTGATGTTGTGATCACAGGTATTATTCCAGTTTGCCATAGAGATGCTTCAGTTCTATTTGATCTAGGATCTACTTATTCCTATGTGTCTTCCTATTTTGCTTCATATTTGGTTGTGCCTTGTGATTCTCTGAGTGCTTCTATGTGTGTATCTACACCGGGGGGAGACTCTGTTGTAGTAGATCATGTCTTTCGTTCGTGTATGATTACTATTGGTAATCTTGAGACTAGTGTGGATCTTCTACTTCTTGATATGGTAGATTTTGATCTCATCTTGGGTATGGATTGGCTGTCACCTTATCATGCTATATTGGATTGTCATGCCAAGACAGTGACTCTAGCCATACCGGGGTTACTTCGGTTAGAGTGGAAAGGAACTCCTGGTCATTCTGCCAACAGGGTTATTTCTTATATGAAAGCTCGGCATATGGTAGAGAAAGGGTGTCTAGCCTATTTGGCTTATATTGGCGATCCCAGTGCGGATGCTCCTTCTATGGACTCAGTACCAGTTGTTTGTGAATTTTCAGAAGTATTTCCTGTAGATTTGTCGGGGATGCCACCCGACAGAGATATTGACTTCTGTATTGATTTGGCTCCGGGCACTCAACCCATTTCTATTCCACCATACCATATGGCCCCGCCAGAGTTGAAAGAATTGAAATAACAATTACAAGACTTGCTTGATCAGGGATTCATTAGACCCAGTGTCTCGCCCTGAGGTGCACTAGTATTATTTGTAAAGAAGAAAGATGGCTCTATGCGGATGTGTATAGATTATCGGCAGTTGAACAAAGCCACTATCAAAAACAAATATCCTCTACCAAGAATTGATGACTTATTTGATCAGCTTCAGGGTGCCAAGATATTTTCGAAGATCGATTTGAGGTCTGGTTACCATCAGTTGAAGATTAGGGCATCTGATGTTCCTAAGACAGCTTTTCGGACTCGGTATGGGCATTACGTGTTCCTAGTGATGTCATTTGGGTTGACAAATGCTCCAGCAATATTTATGGATTTGATGAATCGGGTGTTCAAGCCTTATTTGGATTCTTTTGTGGTTGTATTCATTGATGATATCTTGATTTACTCCAGCAGTCGAGAGGAGCATGAGCAGCATCTTCGAAGTGTGCTTCACACCTTGAAGAATTATCAGTTATATGCCAAATTTTCAAAATGTGAGTTTTGGTTTGACTCAGTAGCCTTTTTGGGACATGTTGTATCGGCAGAAGGCATAAAAGTGGATCCTAAGAAGATTGAGGCTGTTCAGAATTGGCCTAGACCTACTTCAGTTACAGAGATCCGGAGTTTCCTGGGTTTAGCAGGTTATTATCGTCGGTTCATGGAAGGGTTTTCATCTATAGCAAGCCCATTGACCAGATTGACCTAGAAAGGTGTCCCATTCAGATGGTCAGACGAGTGTGAGTTGAGCTTTCAGAAGCTCAAGACCGCTTTGACTACGGCGCCAGTGTTGGTATTACCCACAGGTTCATGATCGTATACGGTATATTGTGACGCATCTCACATTGGGCTTGGTGCAGTATTAATGCAAGATGGCAAGGTAATTGCACATGCATCACGGCAGTTGAGAGTTCACGAGAAGAATTATCCTATTCATGACTTAGAATTGGCGGCCATTGTTCATGCGCTGAAGATTTGGAGGCATTACCTCTACGGTGTCTCGTGTGAGGTATTTACTGATCCTCGTAGCCTTCAGTATCTGGTCAAACAAAAAGATCTTAATTTGAGGCAGAAAAGATGGTTGGAGTTGTTGAAAGACTATGATATCACCATTTTGTATCACCCCGGAAAGGCCAATGTGATGGCCGATGCTTTGAGTAGAAAGGTTGTGAGTATGGGTAGTCTTGCGTATATTCCGGTTGGTGAGAGGCCATTAGTTGTAGATGTTCAGACTTTGGCTAATCAGTTCATGAGGTTAGATGTTTCAGAACCCAGTCGGGTTCTAGCTTGCACAGTCGCTCGGTCTTCTTTATATGAGCGCATCAGAGAGAGGCAGCATGATGATCCTCATTTACTTGTCCTTAAGGACATGGTGCGGCATGGTGATGCCAAACAGGTTGTTGTGGGGAAAGATGGAGTTCTGCGAATGCAGGGCCGTATTTGTGTGCTTAATGTGGATGGGCTTCGTGTATTAATTCTTGAAGAGGCACACAGTTTCAGGTATTCTATTCATCTAGGTACCGCTAAAATGTATCAAGATTTGTGGAAACATTATTGGTAGAGGAGAATGAAAAAGGATATAGTTGCACATGTGGCTCGGTGTCTGAATTGTCAGCAAGTTAAGTACGAGCATCAGAGACATGGTGGTTTGATTCAGAAGTTAGAAATTCCTGAGTGGAAGTGGGAGCGTATCACTATGGATTTTGTTTTTGGGCTCCCACGGACTCAGAGAAAATTTGACACAGTTTGGGTCATTGTGCACAGATTGACCAAGTCAGCCCATTTCATTCCAGTGGTAGTTACCTATTCTTCAGAAAGGTTAGCTAAAATTTACATTCGTGATATTATCCGCCTTCACGGTGTGCCCGTGTCTATTATTTCAGATCGAGGTACACAGTTTACCTCACATTTCTGGAGGGTTGTACAGCGTGAGTTAGGCATGCGGGTGGAGTTGAGTACAACATTTCATCCACAGACAGACGGACAGTCAGAGCGCACTATTCAGATATTGGAAGATATGTTTCGCGCTTGTGTTATAGACTTTGGAGGTTCATGGGATCATTTCTTATCACTTGCGGAGTTTGCTTATAATAATAGCTACCAGTTGAGTATTCAGATGGCTCCATATGAGGCATTATACGGAAGGCGATGCCGATTGCCAGTTAGTTGGTTTGAACCGGGAGAGGCTCGGTTGTTGGGTACCGATTTGGTACAGGATGCCTTGGATAAGGTCAAGATTATTCAGGATCGACTTCGCACAGCTCAGTCTAGACAAAAGAGTTATGCCGACCGAAAAGTTTGTGATATTGCATTCATGGTTGGAGAAAGAATATTGCTCCGGGTTTTACCTATGAAAGGTATACTGAGGTTCGGAAAGAAGGGAAAGTTGAGCCCTAGGTATATCGGACCCTTTGAAATTCTTGAAAGGGTGGGTAAAGTAGCCTACAAGCTTGCATTACCACCTAATTTATCAGCGGTTCATCCGGTGTTCCATGTGTCTATGCTCCAGAAATACATAGAAATATCATGGTGATCCGTCCCATGTGTTAGATTTCAACTTAGTCCAATTGGACAAAGATTTGACTTACGAGGAGGAGCCGATGGCTATTCTAGCCCGGCAGGTCCGACAGTTGAGGTCTAAGAGTTATCCTTCAGTTCGGGTGCAATGGAGAGGTCAGCCGGTAGAGGCATCTACCTGGGAGTCCGAGTCGGATATGCGGAGTAAATATTCACACTTATTCACCAGCTCAGGTACTTTTTTCTAACTCCGTTCGAGGACGAACGTTTGTTTTAGAGGTAGAGAATGTGATGACCGAAAATATCATCTTTAAATTTAATAAGTAATTCTGTGCTCTAAGACCTCTAAAGGCACCATTTATTATTCCTCGACTTGCGTGCGCAGTCCGTAAAATTTTCCGAAAAGTTTTCATGTGGAAAATGGATTAAAATGTGAAATATAACTTTAAAACTCAACTGAGTTAACTTTGGTGAACCTTTTTAGCAAACGGACCATGATCAGTGTTTAGACAGTTTCGGTAGCTCCGAATCGTAATTTGGGACTTGGGCGTATGCTCGGAATTTAATTTGGAGCTTCCTAGCTCAAGTTATGACCATTTAACGGAACTAATAATTTAAAGGCTAAAGACTTCCAAGTTTGACCACGGGGTTGACTTTTTGATATCGGAGCCGGAATACGATTCTCGAAAATTGAATAGCTCTTTATGTCAATTAGGACTTGTGTGCCAAATTTGAAGTCATTCCGGATTCATTTAATATGTTTTGGCACGCGATTTGCAAATGAAAAAGTTTAAAACTCAAAGTTCGAATCGGGGTGTGAATTATAATTTCAGCATTGTTTGACGTGATTTTTGATCCCGAATAAGTCCGTATTATGTTACGGGACTTGTTGGTATATTCGTACGGGGTCCCAAGTACCCCGAGTGTGACTCAAATCGAAATCGGAACAAGAATTGAACTTAAGCAAAAATCTGGAATTTGGCCTTCTGGTGTAATCGCACCTGCGGACTTTTGACCGCAGGTGCGAGCTCGCAGAAGCGAGCCTTCGATCGCAGATGCGCCCGGCCGTGGCTGGGCAAAAGTCCGCAGGTGCGAAAACCTGCACGCACCCGCGCGTCCGCAGAAGTGGACACAATAATCGCAGAAGCAGAGGTTAACGCATGTGCGCATTTTTCCTCTGCAGGTGCGGAAACCTGCACGCACTCGCGCGTCCGCAGAAGCGGACACAATAATCACAGAAGCGGAGGTCAACGCAGGTGCGCATTTTTCCTCTGCAGGTGCGAGGCCTCGCCTGGCAGTCCCATTTCGCAGATGCGAGCTCGCATGTGCGTGTACAGGCACCGCATGTGCGAAAATGCCTGGGCAGTGTATATATTGAAGAGTCCGATATTTTTACTCATTTTGGTCATTTTGAGCTCGGTTAAGGCGAATATTTGGGCGATTTTCACGGAAAATATTGGGGTAAGTGTTCCTTATCCTATATTGATTATATTTCATGATTCCATACTCGTTTATATCACGAATCCGTGAATTTATGGAAGAAAAATCAGATTTTTCAAACATCTTCCAAAAGCGAAAAATTTAGATTTGAAGGTCCATTTGACATCGGAATTGGATAATTTTTGTATGGTTGAACTCGTAGGAGAACGGGTATTCGGATTTTGCGAGTTTTTTCGGGATTTGAGACGTGGGTTCCACTATCAAATATTTTAATGAATTTCGGATTTTTATCCGAAAAATTTGTAAATTCATATGGAATTAATTCTTATGATTAGTATTGAATATATCGAATTATTTGTGAATAGATTTGAAGCTTTCAGAAATAAAATTAAAAGGAAAAGTTGTGGTTGAATAATTGATTGGAAGTTGCAAAGCGAGGTAAGTTTCGTGGTTAACCTTGACTTGAGGGAATAGAACCCTTAATTTAATTGTTATGTGAATTGCATGTGAACGACGTATAGGCGAGGTGACAAGTGTCTATACGTCGTCAAATTAATTATTTGCCTGCTTACTTGAAAAATTATAAATTATTTTAAATCATGAATTAATTATTATAATAATTATTTCTTTCCTATTCTTTGCCAAATATTAATTCTTGAATTCCTGCATTAATTGTTACATGCTACTTGAATTATGTGTCTTAATTTTTATTTGACATTTAGCATATTAAATATTAAACTGCCTATTTTCTCCCTGATTTCTATAATAATTTGCTATTTAACTTGTCTGTTTCATGATTAAATTATAATTATTGTATGCTTGTTGTCTTATAATTTTATATTAATTATTGTATTTATTGGGGAAATTCCTTCTATAAGAATTGGTAAATGAATATACTGGAGGAGCGAGTTGCACGCCGCAACAGAATTAATTATAATGAGTATATTGAAGGATCGGGTTGCACGCCACAACAGACTTATGAAAAGTCCATATTGGAGGATCGGGTTGCACAACGCAACAGACTTATTTAAAAGTCGATATACATATATATATATTGGGGGATCGGGTTGCACGCCGCAACAGACTTGATTAAAATGAATATATTAGAGGAGCGGGTTGCACGCCGCAATAGAACTGAATGTGAATATATTGTGAGAGCATGTTGCACGCTACAACAGAATTGAATGTGAATATATTGTGAGAGCGGGTTGCACGCTGCAACAGAATTAATGGAAATGATAATTGGTTATGACTGTTGAGTTGCCTTCAATTATTATAAATAAATTACCTGATTTATTTCTATTATTGTTGTTGTTACTAATATTGCGCACAGATTAATGTAAGTGAACCGCCTTAGCCTCGTCACTACTTCGTCGAGGTTAGGCTCAGCACTTACCAGTACATGGGGTCGGTTGTACTGATATTACACTCTGCACTTCTTGTGCAGATTTTGGAGTTGGTCCTAGCGGTGTACCATAGACTTGCTCGGATTTCAGCTACCAGAGGAGACTTGAGGTATAATTGCATGGCGTCCGCAGTTCTGAAGTCCCCGTCTATTTTACTTTAGCTGTGTGTTTATTCCCAGACAGCTTTATTTTATTCAGACCTTATTTGTATTTATTCTGGAAGCTCATGCACTTGTGACACCAATTCTGGGATGGTATTTAGACACCGTTGTTTTTATGGATTATTCACTATATTTCAAACTTTGCTTCCGCTTTTGTTTCCTTGATTATTAATAATTTAAAAATTAGTTAATATTATTCTAACATTGGCTTGCCTAGCAAGTAAAATGTTAGGCGTCATCACGGTCCGAAGGAGAGAATTTTGGGTCGTGACAATTATACATCTATCTATCTATATCTACATCTATATCTATCTATATCTATATCTATCTATATTATTATAAAAGCATGAATGTTAGATCGGTTAATATTGAACGACAAAACTATCCCTTAATTATTGACCGACTTTTATACCCTTAAAATTGAATTATTTCTTCAAAAAAATAATAGAATATGGGATAAAATTATAACATTTAGTACCTAAAATATAGGAGTTTGAAACCAACTAATACTAGAAAATTAAAAAATCATAAAATAACGTGAATCAAGTTATAGTGCCTAAAATAAAGGAATTAGTTACCAACTAATAATAGAAATTCTTAAAGTCACTTGTCATTGGAAAACACGAAGAAGAACTTCTTAAACCACAACATAAGGTAATATTCCAATGTCACTCTAACTCTCTGTTTAAACACATGAAAGAATATCTAAAAGAAACAAAAAGTTAGAGTAAGTTTAAACGTGTAAAACATATATTTAGCAGCCTATCTTGTTTTAGCTTCAAAATTAGAGGTATTTTTTAAATAGAATTTGATTTTTTATTATACCAAAATAATCTATAAATTTATGTAGGAGTAAATAAATAAGGGTAAATTGTTATGATTAGGAAATTATTTCCTTTTTACCCAAAGATGGGTCCTTCTAATTCAAATATTGACCAATTTTGTATACCCTTCAAAATTGAATTATTTCATCAAAAAAAAAATTAAAAAAATTGGGATATAACATTTGATTTAGTAGGTATGATGATTTTTTTAAGTATACAATAATTTGCAACTCAGAACGCTAAATTTCAATTGATGACTACTCATAATAAATCAATTACTTTCAAAGATGTTTTAATATATACACTAATTTGCAACTCAGAAACGCTAAATCTCAATTGATGATTACACATAATAAATTAATTACTTTCAAACATATATATACTAAATTACATCGCAATATTCTATGTGATAATTGATTTGGACATACTAAACAATTTTGATATGAGCAAGTATATTATTGTATAGACACATGATGACCCTTGTGCTTTCTACGAGATGGATTAATAAGAATTTGAGTTGAATAATTTCGTAGCGATAAGTTTTGTATAATATGATTTCTTCTGTATAATCACACAAATGTGTTTTCAATGTGTGGCTAAGAAATTAAAATGTTTAGACATAAAAATGTGTAATACTTGAAATAAAATAACGTCAGACTAAAAAAAGTTCGATAAAAGACATTATTGACTAAATGACTTTTAAGCTTTTTTTCTCCATTATCAATATATCTTTATCTTAAGATATATATTAGACTTCCAATAACTTAAGGCTTAACTAAAATTAATCATAACATCAGATAACATAATAAATAATAGTATATTCTTTAATTTATTTTACAACTTTAGGCACATAACTATGTGATTCCGAAATATTTAGTTTCAATTTGTCCTCCTATATTATGTCAAAACATTATTCATGACTTGATTTGTATGATATATTGCATTTTTTTAAATTTATTTTAAGAAACTAATTTCGTATTGTGTACAGGTTCAATAGTATATGCAATTGAAAGTTTATTACTGTTAGTATGCATTTCTCGTACAACGCGCGAACATAGAGACTAATATAGTTTAAATGTGTGAATGTAATAGTATGTTAGTTACTTTTTTCGGATTATTAGTTACTACATCATACGAATTTACTTATATTACTTAAGTAATTTAAAGTAATTTGATTTTGTAATATTTTTCACACTATAGTGCATAAGTAATTCGGGAAAGGATGCAATACTAAGGGGGTATTGTATAACCCAAAATTTAGATCTAGATTTTATACAATTAGATGTGTAGTGAAAATGGTTAATTTTAATCAATATTAATGTCCAAATGATAAATCAAGTGTATTTATAGAAAATATCCCACGTGTATTATTGGGTAGCAATCAATAATATCAATAATGGAGTAATGAGTAACTCAAGAATATGATGAAAGAGCGATAAATAGCAATAAATGACATTCAAGTAAATAAATAAGTAGGAGTCACCCGATAAAGGTGAGATTCCCCAATAATTCTTCTGACAATGGTGGATAATGATAAGCCTTTGAATATTCGGTTCCCTCTTGGATCCATAGAGAAAAGATAGAAAAGAATGCAAAAGGGTGAACTTTGTATGTATATGATAAAGAGAGAATCTTCGTAGAATATCAATGTCTTATTCTTTACCATGAATGTTCAATCCCCCTTATAACTATATATCTCTATGTATAAGGGTATATCGGCCTCAAAAACCCTAGATAGTACAACTGGAGGAATATTCTCCAAGGAATAGTGATCCTAGAACTAGCCGTTACTGCCTTCCGAAGAGGAATTCTCGTCATCTTCCTCTGTCGAGTCACTTCAACCCCGTCGACGACACGTTGTTTTCTCGTGACGTCGACCCTTTGAGGCCAGGTCATTGTATCCTATTGACGACATGTGGCAGTCCCCGAAGGCTTCCTCCATGCTAACTTTGTCAATACGTATCGTGATGTTTTTCGCCCGTACATGTGTGATGTAGACATTCTACCTTAAAGCAACCGTTAATACATGACTGATTTTACAGTTCGACCTCGTGCTATAGGCCATATAAAAATAACTTTACCGTTACGTCAAATCTCCGCCTCCTATGTATATAGTTACTTGGTAAATTGTAATACAAAAAGATAGTAAGATTTGAAAGGGGTGTGGAAGTGTGGTCACTTGGTCTTGCTTGGTATAGACAACCTACTTAAGTTTTTAGCACAACCGACAATTCCCACTCAACAGTTTTGATGGTCAAGATAAATGTGGTCCTCAAATATCGTAAGCCATGCTCTTTGATATCATCGTAATGGGCTCTCACCTACCCTTAACCAAATTTGTGGTTCTCCAAGACCTTAGAATTTGAAAACAACTTCACAAAGGTTGATAATTCTTTTTTTGTTTTATATTCGGTGTTCAGTATTTAATTCAACTAAATTTTGGATTTCCATCAGAAAGTTCTATATTAAGGATAAAACGCTCATTAATAAAGGCTAGGCGACTTCATACGTTAAGCTTAAATTCGAGATCTCTGGTTAAAGATAAAAAATTACTTGCCACTTCACCACAAATCTGGTTAGAATTTGAAAACAACTTCACAACTAAATTACACAAAAGCACATGAACCACAAAGTCATCAAACACACTCTATGGTCCAGAAAGTGTCCCTTTCGTGTATGCACTTTCCCTCTCCTTGAATGTAACATTATTTGACTAAATATAAAAATATTAAAATAATTAATATATCATATAGTAATAGTTGAACAACAGATATAATAATTTAAATTGATAGAAAATTACCACATATAAATTTAAAGTTATGAATTAAATAAATATAATATCTCAAACTTATATAAGGTGTTTAAAACAATATTATTAGGGAATTGGGTGCAAATTATATACTATGACTTTATCCACACAAAAAAAAAAAAAAAAATTTGACTCCATCCACACTCTCCCTTGAGGGCACACAGTTTTCTGCACCCAACTTTCTTTACCTGATCCTGCCAAGAATATTCCCAGTCCAACTAGCATAATTTTGAAGCACATGAAATATTATAATTTCTAATAATAAGTTTTGCTATTAATAACAATTTGATGCAATTTGTGGAGATAATTATTAGAAAGTAACCATTTTTTTGTAGTGTCTTGATTCTAGACATAAGCCAAATATAGCAGCTGACAACAATTTTGGGTTCGACTCTTAACAAATATACAGACTATGTGTTGTTATGTAATTTGAGACCTTGGAGTAACTTTCAAAGATTATCAAAGAACTCGAAAGATATACAACAACAATAATATATATATATATATATATATATATATATATATATATATATATATATATATATATATATATATATATATATATATATATATATATATAAAAAAAATGTACGAGCTTAGCCAGAGACAAATCTATGATCTAAAAGTGGACGAGTTAAGAATGACTATAATTAATCTTATTATACTTTATTTTTTTCATATATGTATACATAATTCGAGGCGAAAGCAATAGGCTTAGTTAAACTCTAAGAACCCATCCTTGACCTGCCTCTGAGCCTAACTATGTTTCTAGATGACTTGAATTTCCTAACAAAAAATCAATTGAGGAAGGTTCATTCATTCATTTACACACACTTTTTGTGCAAAGAGAGAAAAAGATAAGACGGGGCTTTTTGGACTGTGGATAGAATTAAACGCTCATACTTGAGTATGGATATATTTGGATAATTGGATGATTGGATATGTACATTTTTGCAAACTTTTGGCTATGCATTATATTATTCCAACTTCCTGGGGCTGCTGACATTTTTAGAAGCTAATCCTTAATATGCTAAGCCCATTCTTATCTTAATTATCTAACCACGCCCAGCTTGCAGACATGTGATTATAACAGATAAAACTCATTTTTCTGTTCGCTTGCTATTATTTTCGGTTTGTGTTGTTATTTAGTTTTAACTTTTAAGGGACGAGCTTGACGCGCGCAATAGTAAGAATTATCATCTTTAAACTGTGAAAACGGTCTCTTGTAAAAATTAATGTAAGCTTCAGTACATTTAGTAACCGTTTGGACATAAAAATTGAATTTTTTGAAATAAAAAATTAATATTTGGAGTTAAGTTGAAAAATGATATTTGGAATTTGAATTTATGTTTGGACATACATTTCACTTGAAAAAGTGTTACAGTTTTGTGAGGAAAAAAAATATTTTTTGAAAACTTTGAAAAATGATCAATACCACTTTTTGATTTTTGAAAAACTCATTTTCAATTTTTTTTCTGAAACTTGTAAATTCCATGGACAAACACACGGAGAATGTTTGTGTCTCGTTGCAAGGTTCATTTCCCTTTTTGTTTTCTTGATTACGCCCGCAAAATGCTTCTATTGTAGAAAATCATTTGAATAGTTTAGCAAAGCTATAGTGTGAATCAGCAGCCTGTTATTCTCGATTTTTGGGTAACTTATGCAAATCAAATTTTGGACTCCATTTTTCATGCTTAGAACAAGAATCGGTCGAGAGAAACTCTAGTTTACAAATTTTCCAACCTATACTCAGAGGCGGATTCAAGATTTGAAACTTATGGGTTCTTACATCGATCTCAAGTAAATTTACAATAATAATTAGGTTCATTGTCAAATATTTATAGATATTTAGTGGACTTCCTAATATATAAACAGAGTATTAACGTAAACTATTGGGTTCCCGTGAACACATATGTCGAACTCTAGATCCGCCCTTGCCTGTACTTGACCTTTCTTCCCTGTTGGATTTTGCATCTGTTACTGCTACTGTTTTCTAGAATAATTAGTTGTTTAATTTTAGAAGGAGTCTGCTAGAAGATTCAGAATTTTAATTATAGTAAGAGTTTAGTAATTTAGTTGTAGGAGGAGTCTACTACTTTATTTATTTGTCTATTTAAAGTCCTATGATTAATAAAATTTTAGAGACAGTTTTTCAATCCTATTTTCAACCTTCTTGGTGCTTGCATATTTTTTCTAAAATCTATAACAGTGGTATCAGAGCCTCCATTGATCTTGACGGATCTCTGAATTCACTGAAAAACAACCAATTTCAACCACTTTTAAACCATACGCATTTTTACCCATATCATTTTTTAACCAAATTTTTAACAATGGCAAGCACAAGTCTCTCTTTGAATACCTCACAAACTTTCACTGGTGAAAACTATCAGATTTGGTCGGTGAAGATGAATTCTTATCTTGAAGCTTATGATCTATGGGAAGTTGTAATGGAAGACAAACGTATACAACCACTTTCTGCAAATCCTACCCTTGCCCAAATCAAAGCTCATTCAGATGAGAAAACCAAAAAATACAAAGCCAAAACTATAATTTAAAATTCAGTTGCAGATTCAATCTTCTCTAAAATCATTACATGTGAGACAGCAAAAGAAGATTGGGAAACACTCATACGGGAGTATCAAGGAAGTGAACGAGGCAGACAAAATCAGATTTTAAATTTGAAAAGAGATTTTGAATTTCTTAGAATGCAAGATGATGAGACCATTGCTAAGTATTCTGACCGAATTTCTTTAATTGCCAATAAAATCAGGTTACTTGGCAAGAATTTCAAAGATGACAAGATAGTTGAAAAAATTCTTGTGACAATTCCCGAGAGATTTGAATCCAAAATTTCCTCTCTGGAAGAGTTTAAAGATCTCTCTACCATCTTTGTTGCAGAATTAATAAGTGATCTTCAAGCACAAGAGAAAAGAAGGGCCTTCAGACAAGACAAAGTTACTGAGGATATTTTTTATGCGAAACACCAAAAAGAAAAAGCCGATTATCCTTATTGCAAATATTGCAAAAAAAAAAAAAAAATACTTAGAAAAATTTTGTTGGTGGAGACCTGATGCATTATGTGGAAATTGCAAATAAAAAGGTCATGTTACCAAAGTGTGCAAGTTCAAAGATGCTCATGCAGAAGCACTAATAGCAGAAGAAGGAATTGAGGATGACCTTCTTTAGACTGCGGCAACAAAAGCAATGAGGAGTGTTGGATTTTGCATTTGTTACTGCTACTATTTTCTAGAATAATTAGTTGTTTAGTTTTAGGAGGAGTCTGCTAGAAGATTCAGAATTTTAATTATAGTAAGAGTTTAGTAATTTAGTTATAGGAGGAGTCTACTACTTTATTTATTTGGCTATTTAAAGCCCTATGATTAATAAAATTTTAGAGATAGTTTTTCAATCCTACTTTCAACCTTATTGTTGCTTGCATATTTTTCTAAAATCCATAACATTCCCCACATATACTAATATTAAAAATGATAACTCGTGCAGCCCATCCCTGAACTGTAACGACCTGGCCAGTCGTTTTAAAAGTTGTAGCCCTATTTTCCTATTTACTGCTCATTTTGTACTTTATAACTGATATATGACTTGCCGGAGTAATTGGTTTAGGTCCGGTGAGGTTTTGGAATGAATTGGAACACTTAGTTTCAAGTTTTAAAGCTTAAATTCAAATAGTGACCGAATGTCGACTTATGTGCAAATGACCCCGGAATAAAATTTTGGCGATTCCAACAGCTCTGTATGGTAATTTTGGACTTAGGAACGTGTCTGAAATTTTATTTGGAAGTCCGTAGTTAAATTAGACTTGAAATGGCTAAAATAGGAATTTAAGTTTTGAAGTTTTACCGGGGAGTTGACTTTTTGATATCGGGGTCGGAATCCAGCTCCGAAAATTTTCATAGCTCCGTCATGTTATTTATGACTTGTGTGCAAAATTTGAGATCAATCGGACTTGATTTGATAGGTTCTGGCATCGAATGTAGAAGTTGAAAATTTTTAAGTTTCATTAAGCTTAAATTGGGGTGTGATTTGTGATTTTAGCATTCTTTGATGTGATTTGAGGTTTCAAATAAGTTCGTATAATATTTTAGGACTTGTTGGTGTATTTGGTTGAGGTCCCAAGGGCCTCGGGTGAGTTTCGGATTGTTAACGAATCAAAAGTTGGACATAAACAGCTGCTGCAATTTCTTCTGCTCAAAATGCCAAAATCGAGCCCAGAAAATCGAGCCGAGGATCGAAGCCCAGAAGTCGAGCCCAGGGTCGAAGGCCAGGGTCAAGGGCCAGGATCGAAGCCAAGGTCGATGCTCAGGATCTAGGGCCATGATCGAAGGCCAGAATCGAGGGCCAAGATCGATGCCCGGGATCGAAGATCAGGATCGAGGCCCATGATCAAGGGCCATAGAAACGAATTTTTGAGATTTCGGTGTCGATTCAGAGTCGGATTTGAGTAAAACTGGTATGGTTGAATTCACAATTGAATGGGTTATCGGATTTTGTGAGTTTTGCCGGATTTTGAGATGCGGGCCCCACGGACGATTTTTGAGTTAATTTCAGGTTTTTATTGAAAAAAGAATATAGTATTTTCTAATGAAATTGATTCCTATAATTTTTGTTGACGGTATCGAATTATTTTGACTAGATTCGTGCCATTCTGAGTCAGATATTCGTGGAAAAGGCATTCTTACCGATTGATTGAGCTTGGTTCGAAGTAAGTGACTTGTCTAACCTTGTGTGGGGGTAATTTTTCCTAGGATTGGTATTGATGTGATAATTGTAATGTGATGAAAGTCATGTATACGAGGTGACGAGTGTGTACACGGGCTAAATGTGAAAGATTATATTTTGAAATTGTGTAGATCGTTGTTGCATATTAATTAAATTATTAAATCTTGTTATATTCTCCATAATTGATCTGATTTATATACTTTAAATTTGCTTGACTTTCTCCTGCTAATTATTTTTACCTGTTTGCCTGAAACTTGGTTTCTTTTATTCTGTGCATTATTTGAAGGTGGAATTTCTTTAATTTAACTATTATTAACATGAAGTATTTGATATTTTAAATTTGGAACTGAGGCAACGTATTAAAATTTTTAAATATTATTTTTTTTGAGTTATTTATTCCCGAATATTTTGTACTCATTGTGATTGGGCTGTGAGCTTCCTGTTGTGAAAAGTATTGTTGATGTTGTTTATTTTAGCAAATTGAATTATTTGGGCACTTGGGGTGCAAATTGTGATATATTATGATATTGATACGCATGTGGTAGTATAAGGTCTGGGTGTTGAAACGCATGCGGTGAGATAAGGGTGGCTTGATACGTGTGGCTAGTAGGGGAACTACTAAAAGTCATGCGGTGTGATAAGGGTGGCTAAAACGCGGGATGCTATTTCGGAAAAAAATATTTTTCTTTAAAATTAAATGTGAAAGCTCCCGCGGTGATATTAGAAAATGAGATATTGTGAATTTATTTATGATTTGGGACTACGAGGCGCTACCTCGGGAGTGCCCTTGTTGATATTGATTTATGGCCGCAGTTGCCTTTGATTATTGTTGTGATTTTCTTAAAGTTGAAAAGAATTCTGTTTTGTTTCCACGAGGTATTATTTGCCATTATTTTGCATAGTTAATTGGTGACATACTACTTACTTTATTCATTTCCATTGTCATTTCATTTTATTATATTGTTAAACATTTCATCTTGTCTTTTATTATTCCAGTAGGGCCTGACCTCGTCACTATTCTACCGAGGTTAGGCTTGGCACTTACTAGGTACCGTTGTGGTGTACTCATACTAAGGTTCTGCACATCTTTTTATGCAGATCCAGGTACATCCTACCAGTCCAGACATCAGTGAGCTACCGGTGTAGGGAGATTTCGAGGTATATCTGCCAGCGTCCATAGATTTCGGTGTCCCTTTCTATCATTATTATGTTATTTTCTTATTTTTCTTAGACCCTCTGTATATATATATATATATATATATATATATATATATATATATATATATATATATATATATATATATATATATATATATATATATATATATATATATAGATAGATAGATACATTGAGGATAAATTCTTAGAAGTTTGTGACTTATTTCTACCGGTTTTTGGGAGTTGTAATTATGTGAATTTGAAGATTATTTATTTCAGATTTCTATTGTTATTCCGCATTGATAGGCTTACCTAGTCTTAGAGACTAGGTGCCATCACGATATCCTACGGAGAAAATTTGAGATCGTGACATGAATTCTACATGAATGCGGGATACCTTGTGTACCACACTGCCCATTTCTCAATTAAGGGAAGTGGGGCTTGTAGAACTTATTAAATGTATAATTCATTGGTAAGTGTTGCGAGAAGTTAGGCTGATCACCTAAAGTATTTAATTCTTAGTAATTATATAATTATGTTCTATGTAATTGCATAAAATTAAAAACAAAATGGAAAAAAGGAGAAATTTTTTATATGTCAAACATTAGGAAATTACACAATATATAGAAAATCATTGGTCAGAACTCGGAAATAATAATGGACTATAGAGAGTTGTTCATATAAGGAAGTAAGGAACGTCATTTATAGTCTTTTCCAAATTCCAATGCAATAAAATAACGTAATGTCTATTTATCTTTTACATATAATATGCATATTTGCTTCTCGTGATTTTTTATAATCTTATTGTGCAAAAATATAATATGCACTTAGAATGAATGTTCGAGTTAAATTATATATATCACAAGTAATATGTAAGTAGAACGAGTAATCGTTTTTTTCCCGAGTAGATCGAGTACTCTAATTTGTTGACTATTATTTATGTCCCCTAAAAATGGGTAACAATTAAATTTGTACGCAGTTTAAAGGATACGCGATTTAATTCAATACGAATGATTAAGAACAGCAGGTAAAGAAGTTAAAGATAAAATAAATGATCAAACCAATCGCAATGTGATGACGACCAAGCATGATCTTAAGGTTAACAGTGAAATTCGTCCTCGATCGGACCTTCGGTACAAACTCGGTCGCGAATAAAGAAGAGAACAAATGAAGAACACTTTGAACAATATTTAGAAGACAAAAATAAACTTTTATTGCTTTGATTTGCATGTCACAATGTCTGAGAATAAAGAAAACCTTCTCCTTTATATAGTAGGGGAATTTAAGTCCTAGTACAAGTCTAAATAAGGTAAAAAATTTCTTTTCTAGTAAGTGTTGATCCACAATTGATACTGGACGGGATTCGTGCCATAATATCCGGTTGAGGCCGAACATTACGGCCCCTTACTTGCTATGCATAACCGTTCTCCGCATTTTCCGAGGTTCAGAAGTTGTACCTGGTCTGGGTTCGTTATTCCACCGTGCCCGATCTCAATTACATCATTCATTCCTCTCGGGTTTCGATACGAGGGGCTTTTAGGCCTCGATTATAATCACGCCGATGTGCTTCCCTTTTGTTTCCTCATCGAGGAATCAGGAAAAACTCTGCCCCCGATTTATCCGTACACAGATAATCCTCTCATTTTCCGGAGAGTAGATTTATCGAAGCGAGGGGAATCGATAAATTATCCCTGCTTCCTTCTTCTGTACACTACAACCAAGTTGACGGGTCAACAAAACGTCCCATCATTCGCGTCGTTCTGACTTCGGATACGTGTCAGCTGCCGGTTGACCGTCCCCGATACGAAACATCATGCATTAATTACCCTTTCTCTATAAAAGTTTCGACCCCTTTTTTACTTTTTACTTTCCGATTCCAGAGCTCCTTGATTTACCCTCGAATTCTTTACTTATTTTTAACCCCTTCAAACGTTCATACATTATTTTCCAAATCTTCATATTTTCATCTTCAAGTCTTCATACTCCCTTCAAATCTTCAAGTCTGACCTTCATACCTTCATCCTTATCTTCAAATCTTCATCCTCATCTTCAAACCTTCATATTGGCGAAAAATTCTAAGTTTGTGCCTCAACAGACCGTCCCTTCAACTTCCAACCCGGCCACGGATGTCGAGGTGGCCGTTCCTGAGGTGGCCCCAGAACCTCCTTTGAAGAGCTTCATCCTCGGGGGCTAGTCCATTTAGAACGACTTCAAAGTTAAGAAAGCCTCCAGTCAACAGGACCGAGGCGAAGGGGTATGGAGGTACATATGCTCCATCATCGAGGACATGCTCCCTACAATTCGGGAGGACTGCCACTAGGAGAGCAAGGAAGTGGTCGTCCCCGGGCCCATTTAGGACAATACCACTCACGTGGAGGGGTATCTAAGTGTTTACACTTATCCCTTCATGCTTGCCCCGGTGGACCCTATAATCCTCAGCTTCTGCAAAAGGTAGGAGGTCTGCCTTGGACAGATTTACCCGTCCTTTTGGAGGATCGTAATCCTCCCCCGCCACCTCGTCAACAACACCGAAGCACCTCCATTTACCCTAGACTACCTGCTTCGTCTCTACAGTCCCCGAGTGTTTCGATGGGTATTGATAAAGCTCATTCGTCGAGCAAGCAAAGCAAGAAGATCGAGATCGAGGTTGGCAGGGGAGATTCGTTTGGATAAAAATCGAAGATCTCATTCCCCCCGAATTTTTACCGTTCCCTGAAAAGTGGAACTCAGCACGTAAGTTTCTTTCTTCCTGAGTACTTGGTACTTCTTTTGTTCTTTTTCTAATTGCTTGTGCCTATCATTGCACAACGATCGCCCAAGTTCCCAATGCAGTCCCCCGCTTCAAGACAAGGATCGAGGGGATCTGTAAACAAATGTCGTATTTTGAGCGCAAATGGCGCAACCTTTCAAATGGCAAGTGGGAAGCACATTCCCATGGTGAGTGCTCCTCCGAACAAGTCTATTTTCAGATTTAACCTTTATTTCCACTAAATCATTTTTTCTTTTGCAGGTCCTTTAGTGGAAATAGGACATGTCGTTGAAGGCAGACGAGCCGAGCCTCGCATGCCGAACCCTCCACTTTGGGATAGCCCGGAGTTGCTGCACATGAGAAGAAAAATAAGAAAAAGAGGAAATCATCTGGCTTCCCAGACGCCGAGGTGAAGAAGAAGAGGGTAACTATCCGGGTTCGGAAAAACAACAAAAAGAGTACCTATGCCAGGGTATCGGACCCCGATTCCCTCATCCGGCTCAAGGATTACCCTGAAGACGATGAACTAGAGTTCGTCGACCATTCACGAAGGAGAACTGGAGGAAACCGGGGAAGGTGGACGAGAGGCCGATCCCTCTTTAGCTCAGGATCCAGAAGGAAAATCATAGGCCACGGCCTCACGAGATTTCCCTTGCCCCGAAAGAAATAGTCGGTGTCATTGACATCGCGCAGTCGCCATCTCATATAGAGTCCATGTTTGACGAGGCTCAAGCTGATAAGGAGAATTTAAATGAGACGGCATGAGGCGCAGACGAGGCCCTCAACATGTTTTTTGACAGCGTGTACATGGGCGCGCTAGAAGATTATTCCGGGTTTGGCCACCTGGAGATCCCGAAAAAGGACCTATCGTTGAAGGCAGACGAACCGAGCTCGAGCCCAAGGCTGGTGAGGTAGTTCCCTGCTCCGAGCGTGGACCCTGACCATAAAAGAACGGTCATGTTTACAATCCCGGCAGACACTCGGGTGTTGTCCGCTCTGGTGGGCATGGCCAGCTACCTTCGCTGTCTGGTAACCAAAGAGGACCAGGTGAAGATAAACGAAGTGAGCACTTCGAGCCTCTTCAATAAAGCACAACATGCACTGAACCGGGTAAGTTTCCCCTTCCTTGTGCCCTTTGTGAATTTTATTTAACTTCTGCATGCCCTTATGATCTTATCATTTTGTTTTTCAAGCTTCGGTGCTTCACTATGAAAGTTTCCATCGATCTCGGATGGAAGTCAGCCAGCTCGAGTTCGAGCTCAAGGAGCGAGTTCGACAAAAGGACATGTACAGGGTCCTCAGTGAGTAAAAAGACGAGGCCCTCAGGGATCTCCCTATTCTTTGAGCTGAGCTGAAGAACGCTAAAAAGATAGACCTGATTGACCAGCTCCGGGCCGAGATGAACGAGCTCAAACCTTCGGCCGAGACGTTGAGGAGTAGGATGGACCTCATGGCCTCGAAAGAAGAGGCTACGAAAGAGGAGTTGGCTTCGGTCAAAGACCATCTCCGGGTGGCAAAGGATGAGGCTGACAAGTGGTCTTGGCTAAATGACTAACTCCGGGCACAACTGGATTCAGCCGTCTCGAAACGGGACGACCTTGGCCAGGAATATACTACGCTGAAGTCCAAATTAAAGGCAACCTCGATTGACTCCTCCAAGGTCGAAGAAATATTGGCCCATTATAAAACCGAAGTGGAGATAGCCAAGGCCTTAAAGACGAAGGACGAGTATGTAAAGCACTGTCCCGGAGGGAGACCCCCGAGGAGATTCATGCCCGGGGATTTGATCTGTCGGCCGAGATTGAAGAGGCCAAGAGGCTTGAGGCCGAGACAAAAGAACTTTACGAGCCCGAAGGTTCCAATGCCGAGTCGAGCCCCAGTGAAGATTAGGCGAAAATGTCTTAGCTCCTTTTTTATTTCCCTTTTTTACATTTTCTTCTTCTTCTTTTGTTTATTTTAAGGTCATTTTATCGTGCCTTTATATATATATATATATATATATATATATATATATATATATATATATATATATATATATATATATATATATATATATATATATAATTTCCTTCGGCAACACTGTATCTTTTACTTTTCAGCATCTATTTGTAATTTTTTATTTTTGGATCGTCCCTAATGCCTTAGCATAGAATTACACGTAATTTGGAGCATCCGTTCTCCGAAAGCCCGAATGAGGCCCGATTTTGATGGTAACTCCAAATTTTTTGTGGCTTCGAAATTTCGATAAAATGAAGGCCTTTAAGACACTTGAGTGTTTTAGTCATATACGATGATATTTTGCCGAGGGTAATCCTTTAATAGGTTTTAATCATTCATAAAGGCCTTATTTTCTGAGTACGGACTTCGGACATCTCCAAGCCGTTTTAGGTTGGCTGTAGCCTTTCATGTTCGGGCCCTACCTAATAGGCTCGGTGCCTCTGGGATTTGATTATCCGTGCTATCCAATTTTTTATCGGACGACAATCCCCGAGTCGGGGTAGCCCGTGGGATTTTGGATTTAGGATCCGTTGTGATGCATCGATGGAGCGAAATGCGTAGTGATATAGTATAAAGAAAGAAAAGATTTCTTTCATTGTTTTATGGAGTACATAATCGGAGGCGCATAAGCCTTGTGCCATGGATGGAGTGGGCTACATGGGTACGGTTTGTTTGACCGTTTTACCCTTACAACGAATCCTAACTACCAAGCCTTGGCTTTTAATATTAAGTGATAGCACCTTTTAAAGATCCTAACCTATGAGGGAATGTCAGCTAGTATTTGAGGCCGAACTTGTGAGGGCTCGAATGTTGTTGGTTCGGTGTAGATGACCAGCAACTCCGGCTTCAGGCCGTCCTTAGAAAATAAGGTAGCACGTTTTACTGTTGCCTCATTAAAAACCTTGCCCTAAAACCCACTTCGGAAAAAAACCAATTCAAGGAAAAAAGAGTACAACACGTGCTTTCAGACCTAATAGTCATATTTTCCCTCAGCCGAGTACCTGCATAAAAATAATGAAATTAAAAAGAGAATTGAGCTCGTACCTTAGCAGTAGTACTGCTTTAAGTGTGCCACATTCCAGTTGTTCGGTAGTTGTACACCGTTTCCCGACTCACGTTTATACGAGCTTTTCCCGATTATTCCGGCAACTCTATATCGTCCTTCCTAATTTGGGCCCAGTTTCACGTCGTTTGGGTTCCTGGTGTGTAGCGTTACTTTTTTTAACACAAATTCCCCCGCTTGAAAATATGGAAGGTTAGCTATTCGGTTGTAGTACCTCCTTACTCGTTGCTTCTGGGCGGCTAATCGGACCAGGGCGGCTTCCCGCCTTTCATCCAATAATTCCAGGATCATGGTCAGGCCTCGCCATTTGAAATTTTGGTTGCATACTGGAACTTGAGGCTCGGTTTCTCTACCTCGAATCGGTCAGTATCTTTTTCAAATTTTGGAGTATAGTTTTGTTCGTTGATTCCGCTTGCCCATTCCCACTAGGGTGGTAAGGCATTGATAATATCTTTTTGATTTTGTGTTCTTCAAAAAATTTACTTACCTTGTTGTTGACAAATTATTTTTCGTTGTCGCAAACGACCTCAGTCGATTTCCCAAATCGATATATTATGTGATCCTAGATGAAGTCGATGACCTCTTTCTCCCAGACCTTATCGAACGCCTGAGCCTCGGCCAATTTGGAAAAATAATCGGTCATGAGTAATATGTATTGGGTCTTACCGGGCGCCCATGGCAGGGGACCGACAATGTCCATCCCCTATTTCATAAACGGCCATGGGGACAGGACCGTGTGAAGCATCTCTCCCGGTTGATGAATCATTGAGGCATGTCTTTGACACTCGTTGCATTTCCATATGAAGTCTTTCGCATCTTTCTCCATTTCATTCTAGTAGTAACCGGCTCTGATTAACTTCCAAACCAGGGATTCTGTCCCCAAGTGGTTCCCGCAAGTACCCTCGTGGACCTCTCTCATGGCGTATTCAGACTCTCCGGGCCCCTAGAACCTAGCTAGTGGGATGAAGAAGAATCTTCTGAACAATTTCCCCTCGACCAAGTTGAACCTGGCAGGTTTGGTTCGCAGGGCTTTCGATTCCTTGGGATCCGATGATAATTTTTCTGTCTTCAGGTAGTCTATGTATTTGTTTATCCAATCCCAAGTCAAACTTATGGAGTGTACCTCGACGTGACCTTCTTCTACCACCAAGGTCATCAGTTGTACCACTACCCCCGAGTCCAATTCATCGGAGTCGACAGACGACCCCAAGTTGGCCAGTGCATTGGCCTCACTATTTTGATCCCGAGGTACGTGCTGCAAAGTCCATTCTTTGAATTGGTGTAGGGTCACCTGCAATTTATCCAAGTACCTCCGCATATGTTCCTCATTTACTTTGAACGTTCCATTGGCTTGATTTACAACAAGGAGGGAGTCGCATTTGGTCTGAGGCCTTTAGCCAGTTCTAGACCTATAATCATAGCTTCATACTCAACTTCATTGTTAGTCAATTTTACAAATCTAATGGACTGTCTAATTACATTACCCGCAGGTAGTTTTAATACGATACCGAGCCCAGACCCTTTCGCGTTGGAGGCACCGTCCGTGAATAGGGTCCAGATCCCCGAGCTAGTCCCCGAAGTGAGCAACAATTCCTTTTTGACCTCGGGTATCAAGGCCGGCATAAAGTCAGCCACAAAGTTTGCCAAAATCTGAGATTTTATGGCAGTCCGGGTTTGTACTCGATGTCGTACCCGCTAATCTCTACGGCCCATTTGGCCAACCATCCCAAGAGATCGGGCTTATGCATGACATTCCTCGGCGGGTAAGAGGCCACGACATATATGGGTAGCATTAAAAGTACGATTTTAATTTCTTAGAAGCGTTTAGCAAGGCGAGCGCTAATTCTTTTAAGTGAGAATACCTTGTTTCGGCATCGCCTAGGGTTCTACTAACATAATAAATAGGAAAATGAGTTACCTTTTTCTTCCCTGACTAGGACACCACTTACCGCCACATCGAAAATTGCCAAGTAGAGGTACAGTTGTTCATTTGCCTTCGGAGTGTGCAGCAAAGGAGGGCTCGGTAGGTATTGCTTGAGTTCTTCCAAAGCTTGTTGGCATTCCGGAGTCCAAGAGAAATTGTTCTTCTTTTTCAATAGTGAGAAGAATCGATGACTCTTACCCGACGATCTTGAGATGAACCGACCCAACGCGGCTATCCACCCGGTTAATCCTTGTACTGCCTTGACGTTGTCGACTACGATGATGTCTTCTATGGCCTTTATTTTGTCAGGGTTGATCTCTATTCCCCGATTAGATACCATGAATTCGAGAAACTTGCCCGAGCTGACCCCAAATGCACACTTCTCCGAATTTAGATTCATGTTGTACTTTCTCAATATGTCGAAGGTTTCCTGTAAATATTTCAAATGGTCTTCTGCTCGCAGGTATTTGACCAACATATCATCAATAAAACTTCCATTAATTTTCCTATTTATTCTTCGAACATCCGGTTGACTAGACGTTGGTATGTGGAATCAATGTTCTTTAATCTGAACGACATTACGTTATAGTAGTATGTGCCGAATTTGGTTATGAAAGAAGTCTTTACTTGATCCCGGGTCCATCCAAATTTGGTTGTACCCAGAGTAGGCATCAAGAAAACTGAGTATCTCGTGTCCCGTTGTCACGTCGATCATTCGATCGATGTTAGTTAAAGGGAAAGAATCATTTGGGTGTGCCTTGTTTAGATCCTTATAATTCACACACATCCTCAGTTTATTTCTTTTTTTAAGCAGTACCATTACATTAGCTAACCAATCCGGGTATTTAACTTCCCAGATGGAACCTATTTTCAGAAGTTTGGATTCCTCGCCCTTGATGAATGCGTGTTTGATCTCGGACTGTGGCCTTGTCATCTTCTTAACCGGATGGAACTTCAGATCCATGCTTAACTTGTGAGTGGTTACCTCTGATGGGATCCCGGTCATGTCTATATGGGACCATGCAAAACAATCGGCGTTAGCTTTAAGAAAATCAATAAGTTTTTTCCTGAGTTAGGGGGTTAACCCTGTGCCCAAGTATACCTTTCGATCCGGTACGTGCTCAATCAATATAACTTGCTACAACTCCTTGATCGTGGATTTGGTCATCGGGTGCTATGAATGATCTCGGGACACTGTAATCTTCCTCATCATCTGCTTCGTGCTCTTTCTGTTTTTCCGACTCGACTGAGGCTGGTATCATTGATTGCTATTTAGTTTCTTCTTTTTTGGTCGGTTCCATGCTTTTTGATGTTGAAACCGCGAGCATCGGGATCACTTCATCGACAATGAATATTTCCCTTGTGACTGACTGTTCTCCGTAAACCATTTTGACTCTCCCCGGAGTGGGAAATTTCAGCGCCTGGTGTAAGGTCGAAGGCATCACCCTCATGTTGTGGACACACGGCCTTCCCAACAAAGTGTTGTACCTCATATCCCCTTCGATCACGTAGAACTTTGTTTCTTGGGTGGTCCCGACAGTGTTTATCGGTAAATTTATCTCACCTTTCGTGGTCTCGCACGCCATATTGAATCCATTCAATACCCGGACCGTCGGTACGATTTGATCCTGTAACCCTAGTTGCTCTACAACCCTCGATCTGATGATGTTGGACGAGATACTTGGATCAATCAACACACACTTAACCTGAGATTTATTGATAAGTACAGATATTACCAGTGCATCATTATGATATTGTACAATGCCCTCGGTATCTTCGTCGTTGAACGAGATAGCTCCTTCCAGGACGTAATTCCGTGTACATTTTTCTCTTGTGATAGACATTTTAGTGTGTTTTATCATCGACCCTTGGGGGATATCGACTCCCCTAATAATTATGTTGATTACGTGCTGAGGCTCCTCTTGTTCGACTTGTTCGTTGGCGT
Organism: Nicotiana tomentosiformis; assembly: GCF_000390325.3. Classification (NCBI taxonomy): domain Eukaryota; kingdom Viridiplantae; phylum Streptophyta; class Magnoliopsida; order Solanales; family Solanaceae; genus Nicotiana; species Nicotiana tomentosiformis. The sequence goes on along the minus strand of NC_090822.1, from coordinate 10,485,070 downwards.
CCCTGTTTCTAAAGTGAGTTTTGGCTCGCTCGCTTAGGAATTCTCGAAGGTGCCCATTGTTGAACAATCAAGCAACTTCTTCTCTTAAATGTCAGCAATCTTCGGTCCTATGATCGTGAGTGTCGTAGTACTTACATATCCAATTAGGATCTCTTTGGGCAGGGTCGAACTGCAACGGTCGGGGCCACTTAGTCTCTTTGATGCGCCCTATGGCTGACACTATGCTTGCAGCTTCCACATTAAATTTATACTCCAATAATCTTAGTGCCACCCTACTCCCGAGCGACCTGTCAAACCCGCTCTTGATCACCAGGCCCCGTCCGCTCGGTCCTCTTCTCATTCCTCGTTGGGTGGCGCTTGGATCCATTTCCCCTCCGATCCGCACTGTACGGCTGATATCGATCTCGGACGGCCTCAACTCCTGATCAATGGTTCTCTTAGATCTGTCATCGGTTCTGATGGGGTAAATAGATCCCGAAGGGTCCCCGAGTTGGTCGTCTTCGACCCTTATCTTTGACTGATATCTATTGTGGACGTTGGCTCAGGTGACGCTGGATACTCCACCAAGTTTTTCTTTAGCTGTTGAGAGGCCACGGAACTTCAGGGGTTGAGCCCTTGAGTGAATGCCTAAACGGCCCAATCATCCGCAACTAGTGGATGATCCATCCGTTCTATCTGGAACCTTGACACGAACTCCCTGAGCATCTCATTATCCCTCTGTTTGACCTTGAAAAGGTTTGACTTCCTGGTCTCGACCTTGATGGCTCCGGCATGGGCCTTTACGAAAGTATCTGCAAGTATAGCAAATGAGTCGATAGAATTCTGAGAAAAGTTGTGATACCATATCATTGCCCCCTTGGATAAGGTTTTCCCAAAATATTTCAGCAACACTGACTCGTTCTCGTCGTCTTCCAAGTCATTCCCTTTGATCGCACATGTATAGGAGGTTACATGCTCATTTAGATCTGTAGTCCCATTATACTTGGGAATGTCAAGCATCCAAAACCTCTTCGGGATCGGCGTCGCGCTCGGGAGGAAAGGCTTCTGAATAAATATTTTGGAGTCTGGTCCCTTTAATATCGGAGGTGTTCACGGGATTTGATCGACCCTGGAGTTGTACGTTTCCTCCTTCTTGTCGTTGGCCTCAATCCTTTTCTCGCCTGACTCTACCTATTTTTTCAATGCTTCGAGCATGAAGTTTCCTCGGGCCTGAATTCACCCTGGTTCCACGACAACTTGTTCATCCCTTAGAGTATTTTCCCGGGACTGTCCGGGCTTGACCCTGTTAGGAGGGTGGATTTGGTTTTACAACTGTGCTATCGCCACTTGTTGAGCCTGCAACATTTCGAAAATCAACTGCAGGCTCACCCCATCACCTTCATCTTCGGACATTTCTCGAGCCGCTGGTCGGGGTCCCTCACGAACGATGTTTTCGAGATCAGTTACTAAATTGATGTTGATGGACACCTGCGAGTTAGCATCGACCGGGTCGACGGCTGGACACCATTGGGATTGACAGGAGGCACATCAATGCTTGGCATCACATTATTATTCTCACCATGATGGCCTGACTCAGCGTCAACGTTCAAGTGAGCAGACTGAGAGTTTGACATCCTTAGGCTAACCTGGAATCAAAATTTCAAAGAACAAGCATAAAATAGGGTGTGTTATGGAGATTCGTATCAAATCACCACTATTATTCTTATCCCCACGGTGGGCGCCAAACTGTTTACCCCCAAAAATGAGTAACAATTAAATTTGTACGCGGTTTAAAGGATATGTGATTTAATTCAATACGAATGATTAAGAACAACAAGTAAATAAGTTAAAGATAAAATAAATGATCAAACCAATCGCAATGTGATGACCAACCTTGATTTTAGGTTGAACAGTGAAATTCGTCCTTGATCGGACCTTCGTTACAAACTCGGTCGCGAATAAAGAAGAGAACAAATGAATAACACTTTGAACAATAGCTAGAAGACAAAAATAAATTTTTATTGCTTTGATTTGATTTGCGTGTCACAACGTGTCAGAATAAAGAAAACATTCCCTTTTATATAGTAGGAGAATTTCAGTCCTAGTACAAGTCTAAATAAGGTAAAAAATTTCTTTTTCCAGTAAGTGTTGGTCCGCAGTTGATATTGGACGCGATTCGCGATGTAATATCCGGTTGAGGCCAAACATTACGGCCCCCTACTCGTCATGCATAACTATTCTCCGCGTTTCCCGAGGTCCTGAAGATGTACTTTATTTGGGTCCGTTATTCCACTGTTCTCGATCTCAGATACATCATTCATTCCTCCCGGGTTTCGATATGAGGGGCTCCTGGGCCTCAATTATAATCACGTCGAGTTGTGCTTCCCCTTTGTTTCCTCATCGGGGAATCGGGGAAAACTCTGCCCCCAATTTTACCCGTACACAATTTATAAAATTTTGTTGTTAATCTAATTGGATCTTGTAGTCCTAATAATCTCATACTATGATTCATATGAAATATTGCACTCTTAGTAATTTTGTGTACCATCAAATAGGAGTAGTTGCATTTCTAACACAACCGCATATTTCATCTATATAAAGCCCTTCCCTCTTGATAAAAAAAAATAAAAATAAAAATAAAGGCACCTTCCTAAATAAATAAAAAAATTAAATAATAGAAGGCTTGAAACCACATGCGATGCATAATTGTAAATAAATACAAAAGAATTGTAAATAAAAAGATTTATATCAAAAAGAAAGAAAAAGTATAAAGCCATGAAACTTTTCCAAGTGGACCGTTCTAAAAGAAACGTGTCTCAACTAACTTTTAATTTCTAACTGCTAGATCATGATGTCAATCTCGTAAATAATCACCAAAAACAATGTCAAATACCAAACCAGAATCCATGTCTCAAATTGCTCAGTATTAAGTGTGGCTCACCTTTCTCCAATATTTATAGACACAACAAAAACCAAACAAGAACTCACTCTTTCACTCACTTCACTCTTGTATTCACCACTAAAATCATAAAATATATCCACAATTTCTCTTCTCTTTTCTTAGTAAAAATAAAAAGGTTTGGTTGATTGGTAAAAATGGCAGGTAATGGAGTTTTTGTAGATATAATTGAGGGAGATGTGTTTAAGTACTATTCTGAAGGAGAATGGAAAAAATCAGCTTCTGGAAAATCTGTTGCAATCATCAATCCTACTACTAGAAAAACCCAGTACAAGGTTCAAGGTATGTTAAAAATGAATCTCTCTTTTTTTTTCAAATTTTTGCTTCAGTTATATTATTTTTGGTTGTTGTTATTGTTTCTCTTTCTGCAGTTTTTTGTCTTAATTGCTATGATTTTGCTTTTATTTGAGTCGAGGAGCTATCGAAAGCAGCCTCTTTACCTAAGTAAGGGTAAGGTCGGCGTATATATTTTCTCCCAAAACGCCAATTGTGTGAATGCACTGGTTATGTTGTTGTAAATTATTGTGGTGAAAATATCAAGGTTTTTGATGTTTTTGGTGTTCATGAAATTTTGTGCAAGTACTTTGGAATTTTTTGTACTGTAGCTCCCACTTCAGAATTAATTGTTCTGTTCTGAATTTTATGATCATTGGTCAGACTGTGAAGTGGGAAACAGCCAAGAACTTATAGTACTACTAGATTCTCTTTTTTCTAATGTATTCAAGTAATATACGCAGTTTTTTGCACTATCCGTGTAGTTTAACCTTTTATAGCAGGTTACTACTTTTATCAGGTCATCGATTAATGTTTATTGTAGATATTTGCCTATAATTGCCCGTAAGTGACTTGATTGTGTAACATTTATACTAACAGTGCATAGTTTGTAAAATTATTTTCTAATATATAAAAGAACTTAATGCATGGACTATTTTTAGTTTTGCATCCAAGTGTTTTCGTGTCCTTATGTGGTGCTTATGCTTTACTGAGCCGATGGTCTATTGGAAACAACTTCTCTATCTCCACAAGGTAGGGGTAAGATCTGCGTACACACTATCCACCTCATACCCACATATAGTGAGGTTATACTGGGTACATTGTTGTTTGTTGTTGTTGTTGTTGTTGTTTTCATGCCCTTATATGGTGCTTATGCTTTCCTGAGCCGAGGGTCTATTGGAAATAACCTCTCTATCTCCACAAGGCATGGGTAAGGTTTGCGTACGCACTACCCTCCCCAAACCCCACATAGTGGGATTATACTGGGTACATTGTTGTTGTTGTTTTCATGCCCTTATATTTTGCTTATGCTTTACTGAGGCGAGGGTCTATTGGAAACAACCTCTCTATCTCCACAAGGTAGGGGTAAGGTCTGCGTCCACACTACCCATCCCGGACCCCACTATGTGGGATTATACTGGATACATTGTTGTTGTTGTTTTCATGCCCTTATATGGTGCTTATGAGGGTCTATTGGAAACAGTCTCTCTATCTCCACAAGGTATGGGTAAGGTTTGCGTACATACTACACTCCCCAAACCCTACTATGTGGGATTATACTGAGTATATTGTTGTTGTTGTTGTTGTTGTTGTTGTGTTCTTGTCTTGGAAATTTAAGAATTTATTGCAGAAATTAACCAACAAATAAGTGTGGGATTTCATGGATATTTTGGAATTTTTGCTTTTTTGGTGCAGCATGTACACAAGAAGAGGTGAACAAGGTAATGGAAGTAGCAAAAGCAGCACAAAAATCATGGGCTAAAACACCACTTTGGAAAAGAGCAGAGCTACTTCATAAGGCAGCTGCAATTTTGAAAGAACACAAAGCACCTATTGCAGAATGTCTTGTAAAAGAAATTGCAAAACCAGCTAAAGATGCTGTCACTGAGGTACCTCATGATTAAAAAAATTCTATGTTGCACGGACTTTTCGAAATGTTGCCGCACCTGTGTCGGATCCTCCAAAAATACTCTATTTTTGCAGGAACCGACACGCACCCGGAGACATTTTCGGAGAGAACGAGCAACAGAATTAAAAATAGGATTAAAGTTATATACACTGATAGCATGTCAGTGTCAAGATTCTTTACACTATCAGTGTTGTTTAATATGTTGTGATAGTATGTCATGCAATATTTTTACCAGGTTACTGCTAAATGTTTATCATACAGTCATGATCTGATTGTATAAATAATTTTTTATTTATATGATTTTGGAAATTTTAATTGCTTTATCGACTGATAACGGCATGGATTTGATGAAGGTTGTAAGGTCTGGAGATTTGGTTTCTTACACTGCTGAAGAAGGAGTTAGAATTCTCGGGGAGGGTAAGTTCTTGGTATCTGATAGTTTCCCTGGAAATGAAAGGACCAAATACTGCCTGACTTCCAAGGTACATTTCTTGACTAATTTATTTAATTTTGCTTTATTAAGTTGTCGCTTAGTGTAGTCATCAATTTGCATTGTTAGTCAGAGGATTAATATATTTTAACGACTTGTCTACTATTTTCCTTTCATTGTTTTTTCAAAGCAAGATGGCTTTACATCTTTATAAATTGTTGGATCAATGAGCTCGTCCAATGAATACGACGACTTTGTGTCACCCGTTGGAAATGTTATTGTAGTGGTATTATATCGCCAGGATATTTTGTTGTATTGTTCTTATGAGTTGCTGTATTGGCATTTCTAACTGCATAAGTGGCTGCGTATCTTCTGTAAATTTTCCGTTTTCAGTAGCAAAATACAGATTGAAACTCACATTTTGTTCTTAAAGTATTGATATTAAGTAAGTTTATTGGAAAAATACTGATTATGACCTTCACGTCCTTGGAGTACAGATCCCGTTGGGTGTGATTTTGGCCATTCCTCCGTTCAACTATCCAGTCAATCTTGCTGTCTCCAAGATCGCTCCTGCACTAATTGCTGGGAACTCTTTAGTTCTCAAGCCTCCAACTCAGGTTTCTTCACTAAATTCTGCCTTATATTAGCAATGTATTATAATACAGTAACTCATATATAGTTTCGCCACTCATCATATTAAGCATTTCCCGTCTGTGTTGCTCAGACTTTAAGAAATGCGGCCGGGTGCGTGTCGGATCCTCACAAAGTAGTGCATGTTTGGAGGATCTGACACGTGTGCGGCGGCATTTTGGAGAGTCTACGCAACATAGAATTTTCTGTTCTATAAATTGCTCATATGAGATCGTTTAACTGAGAAAACAAAGTATCAATATGAGGTTAATATCAATATGAGGTTAAACTTACTTTGAAGGATCATTTCTAACAGGGTGCTGTGGCTTGCCTTCATATGGTGCATTGCTTCCACTTAGCTGGATTTCCGAAAGGCCTTATCAGTTGTGTGACGGGAAAAGGTTCTGAAATCGGTGATTTTCTCACTATGCATCCCGGAGTACACTGTATAAGGTAAATTGTACCTCATCTATTTTATGTTGCTCTCATAGTTGCATTTGTTTTGATTTTTCGTTAGATTCAGGGGCGGAGCCAGGATTTGAAGCTTATGGATTCGGGATTTTAGACCGTTTAAGTTACTGAATTCTAAATTAATAATTTGTACTTTATTAAATGGATTTCCTAAAACAAATACAGAGTTTGGACCAAACTTACAAGGTTCGGCCGAACGTGTATCTTACACACTAATTCCGCCCCTGCATAGACTGCAAAAGACACTACTGAGTAAATGAGGTCCTTTGTCCCGTTCTTGATATTTTGTATCCAACGCGTAACTGTATACTTGTTTTTCTTTTATCAGCTTCACTGGTGGAGATACCGGTGTTGCAATCTCAAAGAAAGCAGGAATGATCCCTCTACAGATGGAACTCGGAGGAAAGGATGCTTGTATTGTTCTGGAGGATGCTGATTTAGATTTGGCCGCCGGAAGTATTGTGAAAGGAGGTTTTTCTTACAGGTATTTGAATTTTCTTTTCATTATCGAAACAAAACATGTTAATATTGAAATGGGGTTCGACTGTTGGTCTCGCTGCTATAGGTTAACGAACAAGTGCTCACAACTGCATTAGTATGAGGCCATTGAAAACCATCCCTTGTATACATTGTTGTATAGTTCATTATTACGCGTACGATAAGTGATATTATAACATGAATTAGGAGTTGGACGATGTCGATACAACATGAATAAGCTTAATTTGCTTAAGTACCTGATTGTCTTGGCAATACTTCATTAACAATTGATATCCATGTCTACCACAGCGGTCAAAGATGCACAGCCGTTAAGGTCGTGTTGGTGATGGAATCAGTTGCTGACACTCTTGTTGAGAAGGTAAACGCTAAAGTGGCAAAATTAACCGTCGGGCCACCAGAAGATGATTGTGATATCACTCCAGTTGTCTCCGAGTCGTCTGCAAACTTCATTGAGGGGTTGGTCATGGACGCGAAGCAGAAAAATGCAACTTTTTGCCAGCAATACAAGAGAGAAGGCAACCTCATCTGGCCCTTGTTGTTAGACAATGTTAGGCCAGACATGAGGATTGCATGGGAAGAACCATTTGGGCCAGTTTTGCCTGTTATTCGGATCAACTCTGTCGAAGAAGGAATTCACCACTGCAACGCTAGCAATTTCGGTCTACAGGTACTGTCTCGATTTCTATTATAACGTGTGTTGAAAACATAATTAAGTAAAATACAAGTGTGCCCTCTGTAGCAACTTAATTTTTTTTATGAGATAGTCAAATAGCATGGTATTAGAACATGTCAAGTTAATGCGTTCAAGTCTCACCGCCACCTATTATCAAAAGGAATTTTTACGTCCTTAGCCCATGAAAAAGAATTAGGCCACATGTGATGGTGCGTATTGGAGACATAATGTAATAAGTGTGTTCTCTCTAATGAAGGGGATTCTTGGAGCAACAGCAAAGTTGTCTCCATATGACCTATATAGGTCACGCGTGGAAGCAACCAGCCATTAATGCTTGCATTAGGGTAAGTTGTCTACATCACACCCCTTGGATATGACCCTTCCTCGGATCCTGCGTGAACACGGGATGCTTTATGCAGCTAGCTACCCTTTTTTTTGTTCTTTCTAATAATTTAAGCTTTTCGCACAATTCTACGTGTCCATTACTTCATCTGATGTTCCATTGGCAATACATTTAGCATATGAAGTTGAAAATTTTGACTCTGCTACAGGGTTGTGTATTCACCAAAGACATCAACAAAGCAATACTGATCAGTGATGCCATGGAAACAGGAACAGTTCAGATTAACTCGGCTCCGGCTCGTGGACCGGATCATTTTCCATTCCAGGTAAACTAAACTTCATATTCTAAACTAGTTAAATTATGATTATCTTCGCGATAGGTTCTTAGTAATAGAGGTAATAATTTGCTTAACAGGGAATTAAGGACAGTGGAATTGGATCACAAGGGATTACTAACAGCATTAACATGATGACCAAAGTGAAGACCACTGTTATTAACTTGCCAACCCCTTCTTATACTATGGGGTAAAACACTATTGCTTTTGAAATAAGACAATAATTAGTACTTGAAGAAGCTATGTTGTAGATTGTAGTAGCCAACTTTTGTTTCTGAGTTATTGTTTATTTCCCCTTTTGAACTTGTCAACGTTAATAATATTGGTGGCATTGGGGCATGATATAGAGATATCGAGTTAAATATTTGCTTTTGGATTTATGTAAAATTTTGCTACATTTAATGATAATTAAACAGGTAATTTCACGAACGATCAATCAACTTTTATTTTATTGCACTAAAATCGTCTAAACTATTTTTTATAGTTAAAAATTGAACTTTTTTCAGTTTTAGACCGAGCCAGAAATTATTTATATTCGATAGACGAAAAAGTATATAAAATTTGTATAACGTTTGTATATAACATACGGAATGTGTATATATATATATACAAAAAATACATATTTTTCGGCTATTATTTTAAGAGTGACTATACAGTTATTTATAAAGAGGAATTGGAAAGGTAATGAGATTTTCAGGTCTACGGTTCAAATCCAATACAAGTAAGGGATTTTGTCCAAGTTTTATATTGTTTTTTCTCTCAATTGCTAGTAATACTTTTGAAGAGGCTCCAACTTCAACCAGTAAATGCTTTAAATGTTATAAAACATTTCTTTTGCAGTTTATTTTAAAAGAGTTAATTTATAGACAACATACGATGTATAGAATTATTTACTATCCGGTTACCAAAAGATGTCTACAAGTAAACATCTTTAAAATATGAGCCTTATATAATCTTGAAAACAAAATAGTTTGCCTGCTACAAAAGGTAAATATAATCTAATTGTATAAAGATTCTTTATATTGTATAAATGTTGGTTAAGCTCATTTTACAATTTCTTTTTCTTTCAAGAAAACACCTGCATTTCTCATGGTTTCTTGACTTTAATATACTATTTTAATTTTCACAGAAAATTATGAGACTTTTTTACATCCAAATGAAGCTGCAGAATTTTTTTTCCGGAAAAAAAATAGTCAAATTATGAAAATCTACGGCCATTCTCCTCCCATGTTATACAATGCTGGGCTCTTCTTGGGCTTCTTAACTTGGGCCTCTCTCTGGGCTAGTTTAGTGGTTTGTGCATTCAAAGCAAATAAAGCTTTCTTTCCGTAAAAATAGCACGGGCTAGCAAGTTTTCGGACTGATAATTGAAAAATAGCAAGTGTTTGCAAAGTCATTAAAAAATAATCACTATTTTGCTGCAACACGGAGAGTTCCAACATAATATACTGGATATTGGTGCACCTGTGTATGAACTTCCAGCATATTATGCTGAAACTCCAGCACACGGAAAGTTCCAGCATAATATACTGGAGATTGAGCACCTGTGTATGAACTTCCAGCATATTATGCTGGAACTCCAGTATATTATGCTAGAAGTTCACATGTAAAAAATTCAAACTCTGGTATATTATGCTGGAATATTTTTTGGATTTTGAACAGTGTTTTCGTTCACATTTATCTTTACATAAAAAGTGGCTAAATTTCTATCACTTTTGAAACTGTGGCTATTTTTCAATTACCACTTGTAAATCTAGCTATTTTTGAATTTCACCCTTTCTTTCCATGGCCAAACATTCGTTTTTTACACAATTAATGATGGATGAAAATTAATCCAAATAGCCGTCCACTTAATCTCTTACATTTAAAAAATATATATATACCGGTTAGAAAAAGTAAAAATTGAATTTAATCGGCTATTTATGTAACAATCCCTTAATGGGTCAATAAAGAGGGCAATGCCAATAGGATTCAGATGCATAACACTGGCACTGCGTTTTTTTTAATTCTTGTCCCCTTTGATTCCCTTTATCCACTTTTGTAGCTATTGCTTATTTGGTGACTCGAACCTACAACACTCGCATTGCATTCATGGTTGTTAGTCCTATGACAAATGAAAATTCATTGTTGGTGTCCCAAATGGCTCATGTACCAACATCCACTCATCAACTACTATTTTTTGGGATAACTTTCCTAATCCTTGATGTTCTATCAAATAACTTTTTTTGGTTTACCGAATATCGGTATCTGCATTAGGGTCCTGATTAATTCAGATTTGTATCGCATAAGACTCGTTAAAAGGTGAGTATTCCATATCAGGATTTTCTCCATCCTCATAGCTTGAACATGAAACATTTAATTGAGAGTGAAGGGATCATAGTCATCTCACTATAATCTTTGATGGTTATCAAAGAGTTAATTTAAAGATTTTTGCCATCAGCTTCAATTACATAAATATTTTAATGTAATTTACCCTAATATTAATCTAAAGTTGGAAGAGCTATTTCTAGTGTCGTTCCTTATTTTTCTTTTAATAAAGTCTCAATGACTTTGGATCGTCAATCCAAATTAAGTTGATTAGGGAACTCTTTTTTGGAGCAATTTTTTAGTAATTTCACATTAAATGTATCTGCCAGAGGATATAAATCAAGATGACACTTCCATAAATTAAACACCATTTTCTATGTCAATAATCAAGCAAATAAGCTAAACGAATCTCTTTTTTCTTTCCAATCACAAATCTAGAAAAATCTAATTGAGATAATTTACTCATAGGGCTAATTCAAGTGATATTTTCTTTCAATAAGTGAAGTATTGATCATATGGTATCCATTGTTGGAGTATAACGATCCGGTCTATTTAAGAGGGTAATTTAGAATTCACTCAAATTTTAATCAAATTATTTGTGATATCTATAATAATACAACAACAATAACAAATTCAGTGAGTTTTGGGTTTGAAGAAAATAACGTGTACGCAGATAAAGACGTTATTTTCAATAGACCCTCGACTAAAAAAAGAAAAAAAAATTATTTCCAATAGACGATCGACTAAAAACAACATGACATTAAGAAACGCTAAAGGAAAGAGTGGATCTCTATAACAATAAAGTCTGATTTCATAACCACAAAAAAGAGGATTGTTTGTTAAACCTAATCTATTTAAATAGTATACTCTTGTCAGGAGTACAAGTTGAAAACAATATTAAAAAGATAAGAATAAAAAATCTGACATGACTGCACTTAGTCCTAATTCCATTGGTTCGCTGGTAATATTAATAAATTAGTTATTAGTTTAAGAATAAAGCAATTCTTTTGTTAATTTTATTCTTGTCTTACTTTAGAGTTTAGAGAACTCTTCTTTTTCATTTTCAATAATAACACAATAATAATGTTAAGCAAAAAAAAAAAGATCATATCCTACTACCTACCCTATATGTGGTCTCAGTTTTAATTATTTTAATTAAATCCTATATATCTGATACCCAAAAAAAAGTGTATTATTATTACACTTATCTAACACTGCATGCATATGAATTAATTTAATTAAGTGAGAGTTCAACAGGATCTGTATTTTTATGGCTCTCAGTCTTTTTTGGTGGATAATAATTTATTTTCTTAGTTATCTTCGTGTCATCCTCTTAAATTTAATATTTTTCCTCCTATAAAATTAATAAGATATATACAGTTGCTAAGAGTTGACTAGAATATTTTATTGGTTATTATTGTGAAAAAAGCTTAAATCCCTTTACACTTTACCATGCTACTATTACAATATTCTTGTACTGTTTGCTGTGACAATCTTCAACATTCCTCTAGTATTATATTTTCTTTAATTATCTGTATATTTTTTATTGAGCCTTTAACTTTTTAACCCTTAGATATTTTCTTTTTCTCTTTCACTCCAGATCTAGGCAGGGTTTTATCCCTATGCAGATGTAATATATTAGTTACTAGTTTAATTACCTGAATTCAATAGCTATTGCCCAAAACCTTATTTATATTTAAAAAAAATTATAAGTATTATGGTAATATTATCTTTAGATCGTTATTTTAACTAATAAATTGCATACTCTGGATCCGCCTATGATTTAGATCTGTACTATAATGCCTGCTTACCAATCTATTTTTTATTCTTTTTGAAGTTTCTTCTTTTCCTTATTCCTTTGATATTGATTTATTCTGTAATTTGATTCATGGAAGAGTTTAGATTTCATTTGGATTTGGGTATATATCCAAATAACTTTTTATTTTGATTAAAGCGAGGAGCTTCAATAATTCTAAATCAAAAGAAAAGAGTATTAATATGATTCTATGTTGTCTAAATAGAATTTTTATCACTTGAGAAAAAAAAAAACCACTAAACTAACAAGATTATCATATAATTTTGAGAATCAAGAATCTTTGAAGAATTAAAGAACATCCTATCAGAGAAGTATTTAAGTTGTATTTATATTGCAGCTCATCTGCAAAAACCCTAGTTTATTTTTAGATGGAGCAATCATTAACTTAAGTAAGTTCGAGTTCTCATAAATAACGAAAAAATAACTATAATTGTTGAAATGGTCTAATTAAAGAGTACAATGGGATTGGGGTGAGGTGTAAAGTAGTCTTTTACTTTAAAAAAATTAAAGATAAAAATAGGGTTCGTTGATATATAGGTACAAGACAAAGACAGATACCTACAACTTAAGCAAGTAGCTTTTTATTATTTTAAGTAAGATATAGTTAATTGTTATTTCTTTTATAAGTTAGTATAATAATTAAAGCTTGAATTTTTGGATAATCTTCCTTCTTTAATTTTAGAAAGAAGTAAAAAGGAATATCAGCCGTGTGTAACACATACTCACATAGTCATAATTACCTAGGAACTCTAATAATATCAAGAGGAGAGAGAGAGAGAAAAGTTTAATTACCTAGTAATAGTTTAATTTACGGGATTGGCATTTGTGACATTCATAGTTAATAGTTTAATACTCCTTTCTTCTTGAAAAAGAAAAACAAAAATTATACATACACTTTTACCTGTATCACATCATTTTTGATTAACCTGCACCTAAAAATTTCATGAAATTGAGCTATACGGTTATCACTAAATCACAATTTTCAAGATATTTCGCTTGTAGATACGCTTAAGGTTTGATTGGTGCAATTTAGGCTATTACAAGTGTTCAATCGGAGTAAGACCTAATTAAAAGTCTAAATAAAAAATTGTGACAACTCCATATGTTTTCTTATATATTTAGCCTAAAAGTATGTATGCAAGCATTTATTTACTTGATGTAAACGTGTTAATATGTTTTTCCTTTCTAATTCCAGCAAGTCCTTTCTGTTAACCATACATAAGCACTTATTTACCTCTTGAACCATGTCCCAAAAATACAATTACGCTCAAATAATGAAAAGCACAATTTTTATTCCCATTGGAACACTTTTTTTGGGTGATGTTTAGTCACATCAATGATACTTCTTTTCTTTGTAGATATTCCTAAGCATAACTTTAATTTACACATATTGTAGGGCATCTTAGGGTTTATGGAATAAGACATTTCATGTCTTTAAATTTTTTGAAAATTTTAACTTTGTTTGGCTAAAAAAAGAAAATGTGATTCATTATAGTTTTATCTTCTCATTTAAGGATCTAAAGCTCATCTTTACCAAATTAAGGCCACTTACTTTCGTATGTTGCACTAAAGTGAATTTGACTAATAAAGAACATCCAGCGTGGACTCTATAGTTGTTTCTAAAATCTCATTTAGTAATTTTTGTTAATTACAAGAAAAGATAAGTGCCATGTTTATAAATTCTACTTTAAGGTATTTCCTTCGCCAAGTTCCGGGGTAATAAAGACTACAAATAATTTAAGGGTGCAATTAATAATTCATGCTAAGTCTAGAGGGTTTTAAAGGTATTTTGCTATAGTATATACAATTTCCCATTGTTGGAGAGTGATTCTAAGAAGAGTACTTGAAAAAACAAAGTACTTAAAATGTTTAGCAATTTACTAGATTAGCACATTAGAGAATGATGATTAGATATAAATTAGAAACGGCGATTTAGAGAGACTTATTAAGAAAAACGAAGAAATTTTAACAATACATAAAATTAAGGGCCTGTTTGGCCATAATTGTTTTTTCACTTTTTTCAGAAATTTGTTTACTTTTTTTCCAAATCAGTGTTTGGCCATGAAATTCTCAATATTCAATTGAAAATAGATTTCGGATTTTTTCGAAAATTTAAAAAATCCAAAAAACTATTTTTTCAAAAAATTCACTTCAGATGACTCACAAAAATTCAAAAACAACCAAAAATTGTATTCATCTCCAAACACAACTCTAGTTTTCAAATATCATTTTCATTTGAAAATAAATTTTACTTTTTTCGGAATTTTATAATTCTTATATCCAAACGCCCACTTAATCTTAATGCTTGATAATAATAAATGAAAATAATTCAAATGATAATGTTGAAAGAAAAAACCAATCTCATAGAAAAAGAAAATGTTCCTAAAATCGTGGGAAGTATATGGTGACATTTTTATTGAATTTACGTTTCCAACAAGATGTTACAATTGAACATTCTTTCGACAACAATGCATTGTTTCTTTAAAAATGCAAAAGAAAACTTAAACCACAAATGATAGGGTTTACTATTTATATTACTGGCTTTATATTTTCATTTTTTAGATTTTGGAGGACGCCCAAAGGCGAAATCAAGAATTTAAATTTATGAGTTCTAAATTTTATATTTAAAAGATAACTTACTGGATTCTGACTAAATTATTTATAAATATTAAATATTTTTTTATAAAGACAATATAAGTCAAAACTATTGAGTTTTGTCGAACCCGTAGCTCTGCCCGGAGAAGGGCGCTCTACTATAGATAAGGAAAAATAATAGTACTATATAGCTGCTCTAAAAATAATTGTCGAAAAATATATTTTTTGTATGTATATATATATATATATATATATATATATATATATATATATATATATATATATATATATATATATATATATATATATATATATATATATAGTGTGTGTGTGTGTGTGTGTGTGTGTGTTATATACAAAAAATATATATATAAATTTTATATATATTTTTTGGCTATCGGATATAAATAATTTTAGTCGCGAGCTAAAAATGATCTATGCATATACATATGATATGAGATACTTTTCCATGATCATATGTCGCCAAAAGGATCATATTACAGTATTGTCTTATGATTTGTCAATGCGATATGTCTTTTGACAGATAAGAAAGAGTTTGCTCTAAAATATTAATCGAATTGAATTCTTCTTAATATATATATGATCAGCACAACATATGGATCTTCAAGTTTTGCCTTTTGATGATTCAAGTGGTCCTTATACTCAACTCTAGTTTACTATTTTTTTGGACCTCAATTATTTGTATCATAAATCCATTTTTATTCATTTCAAAAAACAATATGGAAAATCATCATCAAATAGTGAAAATCATAAATCGATAAGGCCAAATTTTTATGGAAATATAATTATTTTCATATGTGTTGGGACGACGGAAGGACAGCCCATTATACAAAACATCCTGCAGTCACACAGTAGGGAAGGGATCGCACCCTAATGGAGTGTGCTTTAGACTGTTTACCCTGATGCAAATATAAGTGACTGATTCAACGATTCGAACCTGTAACCTACCGTTACTCCAAAGCTCCCTTCCAAAAGCTTTAATAGTTGTACTAACAAAATAGTCGAGATTCATGCAAATTAATCCTTCATCATCTTTGATTAAAAAGTTATTATTATTCATTTGAAGAATCAGAACTGGATCATTGTGCATTTATTATCTTGGAATCATCAAAGTACTAGTATAATAGTACTAATAACGATAGTACCCATATTTGCCTTTGCTTATTTTCTAGTCCCAACTCAAACATTTGCCTTCCCAATAATGACTTCATTCTTTGCAATATTAATTCTGTTCTCTTGTTTTTAGCACGTCTTGTAATTCTGTCCTCTTGTTTTTATATCCAAATCATTTTAAAACCCTCTTTTTGAACTCTCATCGTTCCGATAATTTTTGTTATCCTTGGCTCATTTTAAAAATATTATTTCATATTTTCTAGTTTATATACCACGTAGCTACATTTTTATATCCCCATATCATTTCGAAATATATCTTCTACTAACTTGTTTTTTTTTCTCTACAAATTTAAATTAGAAAAAATATCCAAATAACTATAAAAGTTTATAGTGTTTTTGCTTAAATAAGTTCTACCATGCATACCATATTATTGGTGGTAGTGCAAGGCAAGAGAAATTTGGTAAAAAAGGAGCAATATGATCTAGAAAATTGCGAGATTATTCTAAATAAAAAATTAAGGTATAATAATATAAGAAAAATGTCTCGCGGTAGTTAATTTTTCTAGTCAAAGATTATTAAATGAGATACTTAAAATGATTCGAAGTGCCCATGTCAAACTTTTTTCTTGTTTTTGCTTTCACTTTCTAGTTTTATTTGGTTTCCATTCTGGTTACGTTTAGTAAAGCCAGAAAAACTATTTGTTAATACATTTTGTATCTCAGAGCCCAAAAATTCATGTCACGTCAACTTTGGTCCAACAGCCAGGACTCATGAATTTGTTTATTTTGTAGGCTGTCATCTGGTCCAAAAGTGTGCGAATTATGAAAAATTGTGTTATACCTCATATAAAGTTTTTTACTTTTCTTTTTTAGTTTGATGTGGGATTCGTTTAAAGTAACATGTGCACCTCTTCTTCTGAAGCATAACGACGGTCTATAAGCTTGTTAGTCTTTTTCTTTGACGCACCCTCATTAGCCCGCCCTCTGTCATGAGAGTTACGGTGTAAATGTTAATCATTATAACTTTATGTTATTTTAAATAAGCCCTACTGTGTGTAACTCTAATGGCACTATAATATTATATTCCTCGGATGAATTTAAGTTATAAAACTTACGGTGCAAGGAATTTACAGTATTAGCAAATTTTAATATGTAATAACAAGTTAGTTTATCATTTTTAGCAGACTACTATTTGATGCTTATCATAGAATGTACATTAATTTTTTTATTATCGACCTTCTTGTGTGAATATTTTTATGATGTGAATACATAAAATTTAAACTCTTCTTGAATCACTTTTAAACCCCACTTCATTAAAAAAAAAACTATTAATTGTTAGAATTATGCACCACTAATACACTAGATAAGAGGGGGATGCATAGTGTATTGACCAATTAAAAGTTTTAACCAAATATTTAAGTTTTCGTGTTCCTAACGTGATGTTTTGAAATCTTGTAACTAATAAATGCGAAAAATAAAGAACACATAAATTTTACGTGAAAAATTCTTTGTTTAATCGAGTAAAAATCACAACCCAACTCTGGGATTTTCATCACAATCTTTGCTAAGAAAACGAGTTTTTAGATTACAAAACTCTTTTATAACCTAAGAGACTAAGCCTAGTCACTCAACAGCCTGCAATCAAACCGATCGTAGTTAATTACTCACTCCAAACTAATTTCTTAGTCTGGAACAAAAGTTTGTCACTCCAAAATTCTTATAAATAACTTTCACTACAAGAAAAGTAAGATTACAACTTAAAATCCTTAATATAAGATCAGGACAAAACAAACTAAAGTTAAATCAACCTCTGGACTTATGATCTTCAGTTTGTCTCGCTCTTGCTTTTTCCAAAGTTGGCGCTCACAAGAAAGATCTCTCAAATTTTGTATAGGTGCGCATCGTGTGCAAAAACAAACTTGCACTATATATATATATATATATATATATATATATATATATATATATATATATATGTATGTATATATATATATATGTATGTATGTATAGGGGACGACTAGCACTAGAATAGTGGTTATACCTGTTTAACGGACCGGCCCAGACCGATATTAAACCGGACCGGTGGTAGGAGGGCGGGTAGGGATGGGTTTGCGGGGGTAAGGGGTTGGGACGTTTACATTTTCCTTACCGGTTAACCGGACCGGTCAAACTCGGTCAAGGAAAATCAATGTTGCCGGACCGGTCCACCCCGGTTCAACGGCTATTTTCTGAATTTTTTTTTTTTTTTTTTAAATCATCTGACCATTGGCGACGGTCAGCTTCCAATTTGGCCGTTGCCCCACGGATGTTTTGCAAGAATAGTCCTTTTTTGGGAATTATTTTTAAAAAATAACACTTTTAGTAATTACTAATTTAGCCCTTTGAAAAACTATAAATTACTCCCCTCCCCCCCTCTTCTTCAGTTCTTCACTCATCTCTCATTTCTCAAACTCAAATTCTCAATTGTCATTCTCTCATTCTTCACCTAAATTGCAATCAACTATTTGGCTCATTTTTTTTTGGAATTTAATTTATCGTATTATTTGAAGTTTGAACTATGAACTTTGAACAATTGACGTTTCTTCATGGTAACATTGTAGTTGCGAAAATCATCAAGTGTTCAATTTATTACGGAATTCGGTGCGCTCCCTCCAACTTTTTCTATATCATGTGCAAAAACAAACTTGCACTATATATATATATATGATGGCTAGCAATAGAATAGTGGTTATACCTGTTTAACGGACCAGCCTAGACCGGTATTAAATCGGACCGGCCCGGACCGGTGGTAGGGGGCAGGTAGGCCTGGGTTTGGGGGTAAGGGGTTGAGACGTTTATATTTTTCTTACCGGTTAACCGGACCAGTCAAACCAGGTCAAGAAAAATTAATGTTGAACCGGTTAACCGGACCGGACCGGTTCAACGACTATTTTCTGATTATTATTTTTTTAAATCATCTGACCGTTGGCAACGGTCAGCTTACAATTTGGCCGTTTCCCAACGGATATTTTGCAAGAATAGCCCTTTTTGGATAATTTTTTTTAACAAATAACACTTTTAGTAATTACTAATTTAGCCATTTAAAAAATTATAAATACACCCCCTCCCCCCTCCCCCTCCCTCTTCATTTCTTCACTCATCTATCATTTCTCAAACTCAAATTCTCAATTGTTATTCTCTCATTCTTCACCTAAATTGCAATCAAATATTTGTCTCTCATTTTTTTTGGAATTTAATTTATCGTATTATTTGAAGTTTGAAGTTTGAACTTTGAACAATTGACATTTCTTCGTGGTAATATTGGAGTTGCGAAAATCATCAAGTGTTCAATTTATTACGGAATTCGGTACACTCCTCCAACTCTTTCTCTTCTTTACTATTTTATTTGCATATTTAATTTTTGTTAGTAGTTAAATTTTCACAATATTTTTAATATTACAAAAAGAGTTTGTAATAAGGTTGTTAATCGGGGTAATCAGGGAAATAGAAAAAGAGGTACTACTTAAACATCTATTAGTAATTTAAATGATTCTACACATGTTTCTGAAACATCACGTGATATTAATATAGATTATGAACAATCACAGAAAGATTTCGGTATAGAAGATAATGAATTAGAAATTGAAGATGAGACACCACTTACCCCTAGTAGTGTTAGAGTTGGTAGCAGGGGCGGTGGTCGTGGCGCTAGTAGTAGACCACCTGTGGCCCCAACTACTAATCGGAGAAAAAGAAGTAAGGTTTGGAAATATTTTGACGAAATAGAGAATTCTGATAGAGTTATATGCAAAATTTATAAAGATGATTTTAAACATAAGATTGGAGGAAGTTTAGGGTGGACTGGAACACTTAGTAGACATATGAAAAATACGCATCCTATAGAATGAGGCTCTGATTTAGATGAAAAACAAGGAACTCTAAACCCTAGTACTGAAGGACTTATGAAATATGATAAAATGAAGGATCATTAGTAGTTAGCAAAAATAATTGCTTTGGGTTCTCTACCTTTTTCTTTTGCTTCTTCATCATATCTGACTATGTATATTCAAAGAATTTATAATCCCTTATTTAAAGGTATCCCTAAAAGTACTTGTAGATCTGATATCTTTAGACTTTATGGACAATATCAGACATACATACGATATTTGTTTGACCACCTTCCTTGTAGAGTTTCTCTAACTTCTGGTATTGGCCAAGCTGTAAATGGAAATGATTATTTGACAATTACATGTCATTGGATAGATAATAATTATTGTATGCAAAAGGGTATTATTGATTTTAAATATGATGAAAATCAAAGTCATACTGCTTTTTTTTATAAGTACTACTATTTGCGAAGTTGTTGAATTTTATAATCTTAATAAAAAAAGTATTGTGTCTGTCTTTTGATAATGCTTCTAACAATAATGCCTCTATTTCAATATTAAGACTGCATTTGAAACCACCACTAGACGAAATTTTTCATGTTAGGTGTGCATGCCATGTTTATAATTTAATTGTTAAAAGTGACCTTGATTTATTTTCGACCGAGACTACTCATGTTAGAAGAGCAGTTTGTGTTATTCAAGTAAATAATAGACAATCTAGAATTAGAAAATTTAAGATTAAGTGTATGGAGCATAACCTTAACCCCAGATTCATGGCAAATGAAATTGTTACTAGATGGAATTATACATATTTATTTTTAAAATGTTTCTACAAATATAGACTGCCGATAACTGAAATTGCTAATGCGCATTGTACTAATCCAAACCGTATGTTAACAACTAATACTTGGGAGGCCATTAATGATGTTGTTCAATTTTTACATAAATTTTATACAGCTACTGTTGAGTTTTCTGGAGCATATTACACTACTGTTACTATGGCTTTAGTACATATAACTGAAATTTCTTTTCTACTCTCTGAATTTAAGAAGAAAGAAAAATATAAGGATGTTGTTGAAAAAATACAAGACAAATTCAAAAAATATTTCTTTCCAATTCCTCTGATTTACTTAATTGGTGCTGTTTTAAATCCTTATATAAAGATGTCTAATTGTCACCAATTAATCAATGCTTTATATACTTATATGAAGATTGGACCAACTGAAACCCCAGATATATATTATTGTATGAACAAGATAAATAATTATTTACAATAATTATATAATTATTAGGCAAATATAATTGATGATGATGCTATTAATATAGGCAATATTAATCCCACTATGCATTGTACTACTTCTACTGCATCTGCTACTATGGATGAAGATGAAGGCCTTGATGGTTATAATATTTGGGCTACATTTCCTTCCACTCAAACCAGTAGCAGGAACATTGAAGAACTTCAATTTTACTTGCAAAAGCAATCAGAGTCTCGCACAAAGAAATTTTCACCGTTGGGATGGTGGCGTGAGAATAAAAAGTAATTTTCTGCTCTTTTAGCTATGGCTCGGGACGTGCTGAATGTGTCAATTTCAACTGTTGCATCAGAGAGTACATTTAGTCAAGCAAGAAAACAACTAGGAGACACCCGTCACTCATTGGGAAGCAATGCTTTAGAAGTTTTAGTATGTTTCAGAGATTGGATTAGATTGAAACGAAGAAATCAGGGACGTGAAGATGTTGATAAACCAGAAAATGAGGAACTTGGAGATATATTATCACATGGTCACCCATCTGAATTTAACACTTCATGTGATAACCCAAAAGGTCATCTTATGTTTTAGAACTCGAATCGGCGCTCTTAAGCCTTAAAATCTCATTTTACCCTCCTCGATTTGTGTGCGTAGTCCGGACAGGTTTCTGAAAAGCTGTTATGTAGAAAACTTATGAAAATAAGAATTTTTGCCTTAAAAATTAATTTTAGTTGATTTCGGTCAATATTTTTGGTAAACGGGTGTAACGACCCGAAATTTCCCACCGACGGGACCGTGATGGTGCCTAATATTTCACTTGCCACGCAAGCCAACGTTAGAGAATCATTAAACCAATTCCTTATTTTCATTCATTAAGTAACAATAATTAACTAAAATAAAATATAATAAGTGTGGAATATCATAAAAACTGTATTAATTACTACTACCCAGATCTAGAGTCACAATTCACGAGCATTCTAGAATTTACTACAAGTAATAGTCTGAAAGAAATACAAATGTCTAAATAAAAGAAACAGTAGAACAGAAATGATAGACGGGGACTTCAAGGTCTGTGGATGCCGACAGATCTACCTTGAGTCTCCGGACAGCGGACCAATAGCAAAATCTCAATCAACCAGAGCCGGTATCAAAATCTGCACCGAAAGTGCAGAGTGCAGCATCAGTACAACCGACCCCATGTACTGGGAAGTGTCGAGCCTAACCTCGATAAAGTAGTGACGAGGCTAAGGCAAGTCACCTACAATCAACATGTACAATTTAACAGTGTATACGCAAATAACAGGAATGAAGAACTAAACAGAAAATGTCGGGAGGGAAAAACATACTGAGGGGAATACAAGATAAAGAACTACAACAGAATGATCACCGGAGCAGTCAATATACCATGAATCCACAGGAATAGTGAATACAGTAAGAAAAAATACACGGCATCACCCTTCGTGTTTTTACTCTCAATCTCACCATAAAATTAATAGAAACGGCACGGCATCACCCTTCGTGCTTTTACTCTCATATCATGGCACGACATCACCCTTCTTGCATTAACACTCACAATATGGCACGGCATCACCCTTAGTGCATTAACACTAATAATATGGTACGACATCACCCTTCGTGAATTAACACTCACAATATGGCACGACATCACCCTTCGTGCATTAACACTCGCAATATGGCACGACATCACCCTTTGTGCATTAACACTCTCCCTTACCATAATACAGTGCATAAATAACAACAGGGAGATAGAATAACAAGTACAAACCGTACTTCAACATTTGGTTCCATAATATCAATCTCAACCTGAAATAAAAACTCAATTATCACCAGAAAATCCGTAAACATAATAAGAACGATAATTTGGATAACACTAGTATAACACGTAGCAATTTGGTATCGAAATTAGACAAATTTGGTATGATTGAACTCGTATCAGAACGAGTGTTCGGATTTCGCGAGTTTTTTTGAGATTTGAGACGCGGGTCCCACTGCCGAATATTTTAATAATTTTTGGATTTTTATCCGAAAAATTTGTAAATTCATATGGAATTAATTCCTATGATTAGTATTGAATATATTGAATTATTTGTGAATAGATTTGAAGCTTTCGGAGGCAAATTTAAAAAGAAAAGTTGTGGTTGATAATTGATTGGAATTTGCAAAGTGAGGTAAGTGTCGGGGTTAACCTTGACTTGAGGGAATAGAACCCTTAAATTGTTTGTTATGTGAATTGCATGTAAACGACGTATAGGCGAGGTGACGAGTGTCTATACGTCGTCAAATTAATTATTTGCCTGCTTACTTGAAAAATTATAACTTGTTTTTAATCATAAATTAATTATTATAATAATTGTTTCTCTCTTATTCTTTGCAAATATAAATTCTTGAATTCCTGCATTAATTGTTACATGCTATTTGAATTATGTGCCTTAATTGTTATTTGACATTTAGCATAATAAATATTAAACTGCCTATTTGCTCCCTGATTTCCATAATAATTTACTATTTGTCATTGTTTGCTTCATAATTAAACCATAATTATTGTATGCTTGTTCTATTATATTTTTATATTAATTATTACATTTATTGAAAAAAAATTTTCTATAAGAATTGGTAAATGAAAATGTTGGAGGAGCGGGTTGCACGCCGCAACATAATTGATTATAATAAAATTATTGGAGGATCGGGTTGCACGTCGCAACAGACTTATTAAAAGTCTATATTGGAGGATCGGGTTGCACGCCGCAACAGACTTATTAAAAGTCTATATTGGAGGATCTGGTTGCACGCCGCAATAGACTTATTAAAAGTCAATATTTGAGGATCGGGTTGCACGCCGCAACAGACTTATTAAAAGTCAATATTGGATGATCGGGTTGCACGCCGCAACAGACTTGATTAAAATGAATATATTGGAGGAACGAGTTGCACACTGCAATAGAACTGAATGTGGATATATTGTGAGAGCGGATTGCATGCTGTAACAGAAATAATGGAAATGATAATTGGTTATGACTGCTGAGTTGCCTTCAATTATTATAAATGAATTACCTGATTTATTTCTATTATTGTGGTTGTTACTAATATTGCGTACAGGATAATGTAAGTGAACCGCCTTAGCCTCGTCATTACTTCGTCGAGGTTAGGCTCAGCACTTACCAGTACATGGGGTCAGTTGTATTGATACTACACTCTGCACTTCTTGTGCAGATTTTGGAGTTGGTCCTAGCGGAGTACCATAGACTTGCTCGGATTTCAGCTATCAGAGGAGACTTGAGGTATAACTGCATGGCGTCCGCAGTTCTGAAGTCCCCGTCTATTGTACTTTAACTGTGTGTTTATCTCCAGACAGCTTTATTTTATTCAGACCTTTATTTGTATTTATTCTAGAAGCTCGTGCACTTGTGACACCAAAACAAGTAAATTGGCGGCGCATAGGTACTTGTCACCTCACATATACGCCGCTCACATGAATTTCAATTAGCAATTGATCTAAGGTTCCTAATTCCCTCAAGTCAGGGTTAGACACAACACTTACCAGTACATGGGGACGGTTGTACTGATACTACACATTGCACTTCTTGTGTATATTTTGGAGTTGGTCCTAGCGGCGTACCATAGATTTGCTCGGATTTCAGCTATCAGAGGAGACTTGAGGTATAACTGCATGGCATCTGCAGTTCTGAAGTCCCCGTCTATTGTGCTTTAGCTGTGTTTATTTCCAGACAGTTTTATTTTATTCAGACCTTTATTTGTATTTATTCTAGAAGCTCGTGCACCTGTGACACCAATTCTGGGATGGCATTTAGACACCGTTATTATTATGGATTATTTCAAAATTGCTTCTGCATTTGCTTCCTTGTTATTAATAAATTTAAAAATTATTTTAAAAATGGATAATGTTATTCTAACGTTGGCTTGCCTAACAAGTAAAATATTAGGTTCCATCACGGTCCAGAGGTGGGAATTTGGGGTCATGACAATGGGCCTAGATCCGTGATTTGACGGTCCCGGTGGGTCCGTATCAAATTATGGGACATGGGAGTATGCCCGGAATCGAATTTGGAAGTCCCTAGCTTGAGTTATGAATTTTTGATGAAAATTAAAAGTTTGGAAATTATTTATTTTTAAGAATTGATTGATATTTGGCATTGTTAGTATCGGGTCCGTATTTTGGTCCGCCGCCCGGTACAGGTTCATTACGATATTTAAGACATGTCTGTGAAATTTAGTGAGAAACGGAGTTGATTTGACGTGATTCGGACGTCGAGTTGAGAAGTTATGGATTTTAAAGTGTTCTTGAGAATTTTATTTGAATTGGTGCTAAATTTAGAGTTCTAGGTGTTATTTTGGCGATTTGATCGCGCGAGCAAATTCGTATGATGTTTTTAAACTTGTGTGCATGTTTGGTTTGGAGCCCCAAGGGCTCGGGTGAGTTTCGGATAGGCCACGGGATGTTTTGGACTTTGGAAATCTGGTTTTTCTGCAGAATCTGTGTTCTGGCATGTCCTTCTTCGCGTTCGCGAAGGTACTCTCGCGAACGTGAAGACTAATCAGGTGAGGCTGAGAATCCTTCTTCGCGAACGTGAAGGCCTGGTCGCGAACGCGAAGTGATGGGGGATTTACCCTTTGCGAACGCGACCTGCTCATCGCGAACGCGAAGCACTTGGGGACCTGGGGGAGGGTTGGTCGCTCTTTCATCGCGAACGCGAGCAACGTCTCATGAACGCGAAGGCCAGGGGAGCGTAACCATCACGAACGTGACAGTGGCCTCGCGAATTCGTTGCACACTATCGCCCAGTGCATAAAATAGAATCACACACGGGTTTAAGCCATTTCTTCAACATTTTTCAAGAACCAACCGGGTAGAGGCGATTTTCAAAAGTCATTTTCTTCCCCAAAGTGTTGGTAAGTGATTCTAAACTATTTTCTTTCAATTACCCATTACATTCCTTGAATTATCAACCAAAAATCTAGAGTTTTATGGTAGAATTAGGGGGTTAGGGTAGAAAATAGGGATTTCGGGAATTTAGGGATTTAGACCTCAATTTGAGGTCGGATTCATAAACTAATTACATATTAGGGCTTGGGGATGAATGGGTAAAAGGATTTTAGTCCGAACCTCGGGTTTTGACCAAGCGGGCCCGGGGTCAATTTTTCTACTTTTTAGAGGAAAATTTGGGAAATTTAATTTATGCAAAATAATTGATTCCTTTAGCAATATTTGATATTATTGAGTCATTTTTGAATATATATGAGTGGTTTGAAAGTGAATTCCAAAGGAAAGGTTGTGATTGAGGATTGAGTGGCCTTCAGAGCGAGGTAAGTGTTGTGTCTAACCCTGACTTGAGGGAATTAGGAACCTTAGATTAATTGCTAAGTGAAATTCATGTGAGCGGCGTATATGTGAGGTGACGAGTACCTATGCGCCGCCAATTTACCTATTTTTCCATGTTTCTCTATTTTTCTGACATTGTCTCATTCCTATGCCAAATTGCTACGTGTTATACTAGTGTTATCCAAATTATCGTTCTTATTATGTTTACGGATTTTCTGGTGATAATTGAGTTTTTATTTCAAGTTGAGATTGATATTATGGAACCAAATGTTGAAGTACGATTTGTACTTGTTATTCTATCTCCCTGTTGTTATTTATGCATTGCATTCTGGTAAGGGAGAGTGTTAATGCACGAAGGGTGATGCCGTGCCATATTGCGAGTGTTAATGCACGAAGGGTGATGTCGTGCCATATTGAGAGTGTTAATGCACGAAGGGTGATATCGTGCCATATTGTGAGTATTAATGCACGAAGGGTGATGCCGTGTCATATTGTGAGTATTAATGCACTAAGGGTGATGCCGTGCCGTTATTAGATTTATGGTGAGATTGAGAGTAAAAGCACGAAGGGTAATGCCGTGCATTTTTCTTTACTATATTCACTATTCCTGTGGATTCATGGTATATTGACTGCTCCGGTGATCATTATGTTGTAGTTCTTTATCTTGTATTCCCCTCAGTATGTTTTCCGCTCCCGACATTTCCTGTTTTGTTCTTCATTCCTATTATTTGCGTATACACTGTTAAATTATACAGGTTGATTGTAGGTGCCTTGCCTTAGCCTCGTCACTACTTCGTCGAGGTTAGGCTCGACACTTACCAGTACATGGGGTCGGTTGTACTGATGCTGTACTCTGCACTTTCTGTGCAGATTTTGATACCGACTCTGGTTGATCGAGATTTTGCTATTGGTCCGCTGTCCGAAGACTCAAGGTAGATCTGTCGGCGTCCACAGACCTTGAAGTCCCCGTCTACCATTTATGTTCTACTGTTTCTTTTATTCAGATAGTTGTATTTCTTTTAGACTATTACCTGTAGTAAATTCTAGAATGCTCGTGAATTGTGACTCTAGATCCGGCTGGTAGTAATTAATATAGTTTTTATGATATTCTGCACTTATTATATTTCATTTTAGTTAATTATTGTTACTTAATGAATGAAAATAAGGAATTGGTTTAATGATTCTCTAACGTTGGCTTGCCTGGCAAGTGAAATGTTAGGCGTCATCACGGTCCTGTCGGTGGGGAATTTCGGGTCGTGACAGTTGGTATCAGAGCACTAGGTTACATAGGTCTCACGAATCACGAGCAAGCTTAGTAGAGTCTGAAGGATCGGTACGGAGATGTCTGTACTTATCTCTCAGAGGCTATGAAGTTTAGGAACAATATCACTTCTTTCTTATTTTGTCGTGCGATTTTATTCTATCATCGATGATTGAACCATTCTACTCTTATTCTCTCACAGATGGTGAGAACGCGTAATACTTTTACCGATGGACAGGGACCAGAACCCCTGGTGGCAACTATGGCTAGGGGTAGAGGCCGAGGTAGAGCTCAGTCCAGAGCTCGAGCAGCTGCACCTGTTTAAGAACCTCAGATAGACCTTCAGGAGGAGGTCCCAGTTCAGAATGTACCAGTTGGACCAGTTCAGTTCCCGAAAGGATTCATAGCCACTTCAGTGCTTCAAGATGCTCTAGTCCGATTGGTGAGTCTTATGGAGGGTGTGGCCTAGAATGCTACATTTCCAGTGGGACCAGCCATTTCACAGGCTGGGGGAGGAGCACAAACTCCCACTACTCCCGCCCCGGAGCATATGGCTACCCAGAATCAGGCTCCAGCAGCCCCGCTAGTTGGGGTAGTTCAGCCAGTTGTTGCGGCACATATCGGTAATAGGCCCGCCTTGTCTTTTGAGGCCTTATTGAGACTGGATAAGTTCACTAAGCTCTTTCCAGTTCACTTCAGTGGTACACCTTCTGAGGACCTACAGGATTATCTTGAGCGGTGCCATGTGGTGCTGCGGAACATAGGTATAGTTGAGACCAATGGGGTTGATTTTGCTGTATTCCAGATGACGGGTTCCGCCAAGAGGTGGTGGAGAGATTACGCATTGACCCGACCAGTCGGATTACCTGCACTTACCTGGGAGCAGTTATCTCAGCTATTTCTGGAGAAGTTCCTCCCTATCACATTGAGAGAGGAATTCCGCAAGCAATTCGAGCATCTATAGCAGGGCAGTATAACTGTTACTCAGTATGAGTCCCGTTTTGTGGATTTGGCCCGTCATGCTCTCCTTTTACTACCTACGGAGGGAGAGAGAGTGAGGAGGTTCATTGAGGGACTCACTCACCCTATCAGACTTCAGATGGCCAAGGAGACCGGAAGTGAGATTTCTTTTCAGGCGGCTGCTAATGTCGCAAGGAGGATCGAGATGGTTCTTGCATAGGAAAGAGGGCAGAGGTCCGATAAGAGGCCTCGCCAGTTCAGTGGTTACAGTGGTGCCTCATCTAGAGGCATGAGTACTTTTGGTACAGGTCATCCTCCCAGGCCATTTCATTCAGCGCTCCGGGCATCCCACAATGCCTCTGGTGGTCGTGGCCCTCAGATGCATTATTCCGACCAGCTAGCCTACCCAGGGACGTAGTTCATGGTGGTGGGACCTAGCCCCGGTGTTATTCTTTCCCAGCCAGGCCTGAGGCTGAGTCATCTGACGCTGTTATCACGGGTACTATTTCAGTTTGCAGTAGAGATGCTTCAGTTCTATTTGATCCAGGATCTACTTACTCCTATGTGTCATCCTATTTTTTCTTCCTATTTGGTTGTGCCCCGTGATTCCTTGAGTGCTCATGTATATGTGTCCACACCAGTGGGAGATTCTATTATTGTAGATCGTGTTTATCGTTCGTGTGTGGTCACCATTGGGATTCTTGAGACTCGTGTAGATCTTCTACTTCTCGACATGGTTGATTTTGATGTCATAATGGGTATGGATTGGCTGTCACCTTATCATGCTGTATTAGATTGTCACGCCAAGACGATGACCTTAGCCTTGCAGGGGTTGTCTCGATTAGAGTGGAGATGGAATCTCGGCCATTCTGCTAGCAGGGTTATTTCTTATATAAAAGCTCGGCGTATGGTAGAGAAAGGATGTCTAGCCTATTTGGCTTATATTCGCGATCCCAGTGTGGATGTCCCTTCTATGGACTCAGTACCAGTTGTTCGTGAATTTTCAGAAGTATTTCCTGCAGATCTACTGGGGATGCCACCCGACAGAGATATTGACTTCTGTATTGATTTGGCTTCGGGCTCAGCCCATTTCTATTCCACCATACCGTATGGCCCCGCCATAGTTGAAAGAATTAAAAGAGCAATTACAAGACTTGCTTGATCAGGGATTCATTAGACATAGTGTCTCGCCCTGGGGTGCACAATATTATTTGTAAAGAAGAAAGATGGCTCGATGCGGATGTGTATAGACTATCGGTAGTTGAACAAGGCCACTATCAAAAACAAATATCCGCTGCCAAGAATTTATGATTTATTTGATCAGCTTCAGGGTGCCAAGGTGTTTTCAAAGATTTATTTGAGATCTGGCTACCATCAGTTGAGGATTAGGGCATCCGATGTTCCTAAGACAGCTTTTCGAACTCGGTATGGGCATTATGAGTTTTTAGTGATGTCATTTAGGCTGACAAATGCCCCAGCAGCCTTCATGGATTTGATGAACCGGGTGTTCAAACCCTACTTGGATTCCTTTGTGGTTGTGTTTATTGATGATATCTTGATCTACTCCCACAGTCAAGAGGAGCATGAGCAACATCTTCGGATCGTTCTTCAGACTCTGAAAGACAGTCAGTTATATGCTAAGTTCTCAAAATGCGAGTTTTGGTTGAGATCAGTTGCTTTCTTGGGTCACGTTGTGTCAGCAGAGGGTATTCAGGTGGATCCTAAGAAGATTGAGGCAGTCCAGAACTAGCCTAGACCCACATCAGCTACAGAGATCTGTAGTTTCCTAGGTTTGGCAGGCTATTACCGTCGATTTGTGGAGGGGTTTTCATCTATAGCAGCCCCGTTGACCAGATTGACCCAGAAGGGTGCCCCGTTCAGGTGGTTAGACGAGTGTGAAGCGAGCTTTCAGAAGCTCAAGACATCTTTGACTGCGGCACCGGTATTGGTGTTACCCATAGGTTCAGGATCTTATACAGTATATTGTGATGCATCTCGTATTGGTCTGGGTGCGGTATTGATGCATGGTGGCAAGGTTATTGCATATGCGTCACGGCAGCTGAAGGTTCACGAGAAGAATTACCCTATTTATAATTTAGAGCTGGCAGCCATTGTTCACGTGCTGAAGATTTGGAGGCACTATCTTTACGGCGTGCCATGTGAGGTATTCACTGATCATCAGAGCTTGCAGTATTTGTTCAAGCAGAAGGAACTCAATTTGAGGCAGAGGAGGTGGCTGGAGCTATTGAAAGACTATAATATCACTATATTGTATCATCCCAGGAAGGCCAATATGGTGGCCGATGCTTTAAGTAGAAAGTCAGTCAGTATGGGTAGCCTTGCATATATTCCAGTTGGTGAGAGACCGCTTGTATTGGATGTTCGGGCCTTGGCCAACCAGTTCGTGAGGTTAGATGTTTCTGAGCCCAACCATGTTCTAGCTTGTACAGTTACTCGGTCTTCTTTATTTGATCACATTAGAGATCGGCAAGATGACGATCCTCATTTACTTGTCCTTTAGAGACACAGTGCGGCACGGTGATGCCAAGCAGGTTACTGTTGGATATGACGGAGTTTTGAGGATGCAGGGTCGTATTTGTGTGCCTAATGTGGATGGAGTTCGTGAGTTAATCCTTGAGGATTCCCACAGTTCCCGGTATTCTATTCATCCGGGTGGCGCCAAGATGTATCAAGACTTGAGGCGGCATTATTGGTGGAGGTGAAAGAAAAAGGACATAGTTGCCTATGTAGCTCGGTGCCTAAATTGCCATTAGGTAAAGTGTGAGCATCAGAGACCTGGTGGATTACTTCAGAGGTTAGATATTCCCGAGTGGAAGTGGGAGCGTATCACTATGGACTTTTTTGTTGGACTCCCACAGACTCTGAGAAGGTTTGATGTAGTTTGGGTCATTGTGGACAGGCTGACTAAGTCAGCTCATTTCATTCTTGTGGCAGTTACCTATTCCTCGGAGCGGTTGGCAGAGATTTATATTTGTGAGATCGTCCGCCTTCATGGTGTGCCCGGGTCTATCATTTCTGATCAAGGTACGCAACTTACCTCGCACTTTTGGAGGGCAGTTCAGCGTGAGTTGGGTACGCGGGTTGAGTTGAGCACTACATTTCAACCTCATACAGACGGGTAGTCCGAGCGTACTATTCAGATCTTGGAGGATATGCTCCGCGCCTGCGTTATTGACTTTGGAGGTTCTTGGGATCAGTTTTTGCCGTAAGGGGAGTTTGCCTACAATAACAGCTACCAGTCGAGCATTCAGATGGCTCTCTATGAGGCATTATATGGTAGACGGTATAGGTCGCCAGTTGGGTGGTTCGAGCCGGAGGAGGCTCGGTTATTGGGTACAGATTTAGTTCAGGAGGCCTTGGACAAGGTCAAGATTATACAGGATCGACTTCGTACAACTCAGTCCAGGCAAAAGAGTTATGCTGACCGTAAAGTTCGTGATATTGTATTCATGGTTGGAGAAAGAATATTGCTTCGGGTATTGCCCATGAAGGGTGTTATGAGATTTGGGAAGAAGGGCAAGTTGAGCCCTAGGTATATCGGGCCATTTGAGATCCTCGAGAGAGTGGGGGAGGTAGCTTATCGACTTGCATTGCCTCCAGGGTTATCCTCAGTTCATCCGATATTCCATGTGTCTATGCTCCGAAAATATCATGGTAACCCGTCCCACGTGTTAGATTTCAGCTCTGTCCAGTTTGACAGGGATTTGACTTATGAGGAGGAACCGGTGGCCATTCTAGACCAACAGGTTCGTCAGTTGAGGTCAAAGAGTTACCCTTCAGTTAGAGTGCAGTGGAGAGATCAGCCTATTGAGGCAGCTACTTGGGAGTCTAAGTCCGATATGCGGAGTAGATATCCCCACCTTTTCACCAGCCCAAATATTTTTTTATGTCCGTTCGAGGACGAACGGTTGTTTTAGAGGTGAAGAATATGATGACCCAAAAGGTCATCTTATGTTTTAGAACTTGAATCGGCGCTCTTAAACCTTAAAAATATCATCTTACCCTCCTCGATTTGCGCACGCAGTCCGGCAGGTTTTCCGGAAAGCTTTTATGTTGAAAACTAATGAAAATAAGAATTTTTGCCTTAAAAGTTAATTTTAGTTGACTTCGATCAACTATTTTGGTAAACGGGCCCGGATCTGTGATTTGACGGTCCCGGTAGGTCTGTATTGAATTATGGGACCTGGGCGTATGCCCGGAATCGAATTTGGAGGTCCCTAGCTTGAGTTATGAATTTTTGATGAAAATTAAAAGTTTGGAAATTATTTGTTTTTAAGAATTTATTGATATTTGGCATTGTTAGTATCGGGTCCGTATTTTGGTCCCGGAGCCTGGTACAGATTCATTACGATATTTAAGACATATCTGTGAAATTTGGTGAGAAACGGAGTTAATTTGACGTGATTCGGACGTCCAGTTGAGAAGTTATGGATTTTAAAGTGTTCTTGAGAATTTCATTTGAATTGGTGCTAAATTTAGAGTTCTAGGTGTTATTTTGGCGGTTTGATTGCGCGAGCAAATTCGTATGATGTTTTTAGACTTGTGTGCATGTTTGGTTTGGAGCCCCGAGGGCTCGGGTGAGTTTCGGATAGACCACGGGATGTTTTGGACTTTGGAAATCTGGATTTTCTGCAGAATCTGTGTTCTGGCATGTCCATCTTCGCGTTCGCGAAGCTACTCTCACGAACGCGAAGAGTAATCCGGTGAGGCTGAGAATCCTTCTTCGCGAACGCGAAGGCATGGTCGTGAACACGAAGTGATGGGGCATTTACCCTTCGCGAATGCGACTTGCTCATCGCGAACGCGAAGCACTTGGGGACCTGGTGGAGGGTTGGCCGTTTTTTCATCGCGAACGCGAGCAACGTCTTACGAACGTGAAGGCCAGAGGAGCGTATCCATCGCGAACGTGACAGTGGCCTCGTGAACGCGATGCACACTGTCGCCCAATGCATAAAACAGAATCAAACACGGGTTTAAGCCATTTCTTCAATATTTTTCAAGAACCAAACGGGTAGAGGCGATTTTCAAGAGTCATTTTATTCCCCAAAGTGTTGGTAAGTGATTCTAAACTATTTTCTTTCAATTACCCATTACATTCTTTGAATTATCAACCAAAAATCTAGAGTTTTTATGGTAGAATTAGGGGTTAGGGTAGAAAATAGGGATTTCGGAAATTTGGGGATTTAGACCTCAATTTGAGGTCGGAATCCAAAACTATTTACATATTCGGGCTCGGGGGTAAATGGGTAAAAAGATTTTGGTCCAAACCTCGGGTTTTGACCAAGCGGGCCCGGGATCGATTTTTTTTCTTTTTGGAGGAAAATTTGAAAAATTTAATTTATGCAAAATAATTGATTCCTTTAGCAATATTTGATATTATTGAGTCATTTTTGAATAGATACGAGTGGTTTGGAGGTGAATTCCAAAGGAAAGGCTGTGATTGAGCATTAAGTGGCCTTCGGAGCGAGGTAAGTATTGTGTCTAACCCTGGCTTGAGGGAATTAGGAACCTTAGATTAATTGCTAAGTGAAATTCATGTGAGCGGCGTATATGTGAGGTGACGAGTACCTATGCGCCGATAATTTACCTATTTTTCCATGTTTCTCTGTTTTTCTGACATTGTCTCATTCCTATGCCAAATTGCTACGTGTTATACTAGTGTTATCCAAATTATCGTTCTTATTATATTTACGGATTTTTTGGTGATAATCGAGTTTTTTTTTTCAAGTTGAGATTGATATTATGGAACCAAATATTGAAGTACGGCCTGTACTTGTTATTCTATCTCCTTGTTGTTATTTATGCATTGCATTATGGTAAGGGAGAGTGTTAATGCACGAAGGGTGATGTCGTGCCATATTGTGAGTGTTAATGCACGAAGGGTGATGCTGTGCCATATTGTGAGTGTTAATGTACGAAGAGTGATGTCGTGCCATGATATGAGAGTAAAAGCACGAAGGGTGATGTCGTGCCATGATATGAGAGTAAAATCATGAAGGGTGATGCTGTGCCGTTTCTATTAATTTTATGGTGAGATTGAGAGTAAAGGCACGAAGGGTGATGCCGTGCATTTTTCCTTACTGTATTCACTATTCCTGTGGATTCATGGTACATTGACTGCTCCAGTGATCATTCTGTTGTAGTTCTTTATCTTGTATTCCCCTCAGTATGTTTTTCCCTCCCGACATTTCCTGTTTAGTTCTTCATTCCTATTATTTGCGTATAAACTGTTAAATTGTACAGGTTGATTGTAGGTGTCTTGCCTTAGCCTCGTCACTACTTCGTCGAGGTTAGGCTCGACACTTACCAGTACATGGGGTCGGTTGTACTGATGCTGCACTCTGCACTTTCTGTGCAGATTTTGATACCGACTCTGGTTGATCGAGATTTTGCAATTGGTCCGCTGTCCGGAGACTCAAGATAGATCTGTCGGCGTCCACAGACCTTGAAGTCCCCGTCTATCATTTCTGTTATAATGTTTCTTTTATTCAGACAGTTGTATTTCTTTCAGACTATTACTTGTAGTAAATTCAAGAATGCTCATGAATTGTGACTCCAGATCCGGGTGGTAGTAATTAATACAGTTTTTATGATATTCCGCACTTATTATATTTTATTTTAGTTAATTATTATTACTTAATGAATGAAAATAAGGAATTGGTTTAATGATTCTCTAACGTTGGCTTGCTTGGCAAGTGAAATATTAGGCGCCGTCACGATCCCGTCGGTTGGAAATTTCGGGTCGTGACACTTCAGAAGATGGCCAAGAAGTTTATATTGATTATGAAGAACTTACTAAGACAATGCAAAACCTTTGAAATTCTGGATTTATATTTAATAATTAAACTTTGAATCTACTCTTATTTCGTTAATTTATTTGTTGTTAAATGTAAACTTAATTTGCAAGTTTGAAATAAAAAAAGAACTTGCAAATTAGAAGTGTAATTTTTTCCATTTTCATTGTATTCTATTATCTTAAATTTTAATGAAATATTCAAATATAAGGATTTTAAAGCCTTTGCATCCTTTATTCAAACACTCTTTTTATAAGATTATTTTTTTGTTTTATATTTTTACTTTATCTTAATATAAATTACTGTAGTTATACAAAATATAAAAAAAATTACAAAAACCCGGCTCGGCCCGGCCCCTTTGGCCTGTAACCGTTCCGATTCATTAAATTATCGGATGGGCTCGAACCCGGTAAAACCGGTACCGGCCCGGATTGGTGACCGTCCGGTCATATTTTTCATCAACCCGGACCGGACCGGCCCGCCCCCTGTCACCTTTAATAGTGGTCACCCTGTTACACCAAACTCGTAACCCTAGCAAATAAAAGAAGTAAAGATTTTCTCTTCAACCTCCCAAAGAAGTAGAATTTAGTTTCAAAAGCACTTCTTTAGACCTTGGCCTAAATTCAACCCATAAAGATCTGCCAAGATTTTTCGATGTGATCACGCGGCTGTCAGGTCAGCATAGTATAAGTCGGTGATCGTCGGACGCCAAACTGAATCTAATTCTTGCTAGGACTCGGAGCTATATAGAAACCACCTGTAGACCAAGGTCTGAGATTCAACATGAACCATATTTGTTAATCATCAAACCTCAATTTGTAATATTAATTATATAAGTTTATTTTCTATTTACATATATATATATATATATATATATATATATATATATATATATATATATATATATATATATAGTGAAACAACGCCCAACCTACCCCCATGAAGAATGATTTTATATGTATTGGGGTTTGGAATTCGAGCTGCAATTAAGATCAAAATCTGTTTGCAGGAAACCCGACAAAAGAACCATAAGTTTTGAATAAAATAGTCGTACGTTGTAATTCTATATAAAAAGTAAACACAATATTGCCTTAACGACCAACACAATGTCACAATTCCTTAATCCAGGACATCTTACTTACTTGATGTTTGTGTACATAGAGCCATGTTCATTGTATTCAACTATGAGATCTTCTAAGAGAAAACGAATCAT